>NW_027590629.1:0-229258 GCF_964213995.1 Mustelus asterias
CAGAATAAAGAAGGATCAAGTATAACTAACTGATCATTTCTAAATCTCTTCCCATTAAAGATATTTGATTTTGTTTAAAGACTGACTCAATCTCAAATAAGCACCATGGGATGTGTGTTACCCAGTGACTCGATCTGTATTGTTGGTCAGTCACATTTGCAATTCAATGTGATATAGTTCAGAGATATGCAATTCAGAATGATGACATCTATGTTAAATAAATGTATTGATATTAAATGTTGAATAATGAAACAAATACCGAGTAATATAGACTGAGAATGATGAATTTGGCACAGTGGTTAGCACTGCTGCTTCATGGTGTCAGGGACCCAGGTTCGATTCCAGCCTTGGGAAGGAAATCTGTGTGGCATCTGCATATTGTCCCCGTCTCTGTGTACGTTTCCTCAAATGTGCAGGTTAGGTGGATTGGCCATGCTGAATTGCCCCTTGGTGTCATGGGATTAGCAGTGCAAATATATAGGGTTATGCGGATAGGATCTGGTTGGGATTGTTGTCGGTGCAGACTCGATGGACTGACTGGCCTCTTTCTGCACTTTAGGGATTCTATAATTGAGCAGAAATAATTGCTCCTTTAGACATTTGCCAGACGGACACTTTTAAATTTTGAAGTTCAATATAAGTTGAGACATCAGGTTGAAAGTAAAAGTTGTCTTCTTGTATTAAGTGGCATGGGCTCTCAGTCTAACTATTGGAACCTGCAGTAACATAGCAGAGTTGAACATTGCCGACAGGCCGATTGGCTGCCCTGTGCTGTCAACAGCTTCTGCAGTGTAGTGGTTATCACGTTTACCTCGCA
Organism: Mustelus asterias; assembly: GCF_964213995.1. Lineage (NCBI taxonomy): Eukaryota > Metazoa > Chordata > Chondrichthyes > Carcharhiniformes > Triakidae > Mustelus > Mustelus asterias. The sequence goes on from NW_027590629.1 coordinate 818, forward strand.
TGTGAAAGGTCCCCGTTCCGAAACCAGGCTAAAACTTGAATGGCAATGTTTCCTGTTCAGTTTGAAGGACGTTTGCAGAATTTCTTGCTGAATTCTATGTGAATCTGGTATCTTATAGGGTTATTTATTCGCTGGCTCTCTTGGCTCTATTCTCTCTCCACAGATGCTGTCACACCTGCTGGGATTTTCCAGCATTTCCTGTTTTTGTTTCAGATTCCAGCATCCACAGTTTTTTGCTTTTACTTATTCGCTCTGACTTGGGCCTCAAAATTCATTCAGGACAAAATACTGGATTCTCATGTGAAGAAAAGGATGGCGTATGGGAGGAAACTGGAGCACCCAGAAGAAACCCACATAGAACGTGCAAACTCTGCACAGACAATGATCCAAGGATGGGAATCAAACCCAGGTTCTTGACGCTGTGAGGCAGCAATGCTAACGACTGTGCCACACTGAAGGATCAGCCTGGTGGCAGCTTTACTCATGATATCCAGTTACATTAGAGGCAGAATAGAAAGGAAATAAAATTAAAATACTGCGGATGTTGGAATTGTGAAATTTAAACTGAAAATGCTGGACTGGCAGCATCTGTGGAGAAACCCATTACAATAGATATTTATGATTTTGATTGCTGATTGAGGAGGCAAGGTCCTTTAGGTTTTATTGACGTTTTATACTGTGTTACACGTTTTTTGAGGCGAAAAAAGCGATGTAAATACCTCTGAGGTTAAGTGACGTCCATCTTTGTGCGGGGCAGACGTGCTCCGTTTGACAAGGTGAAGTGTCGGAGCCGATGTGCCCCTAACAAAGATGGCTGCGATGTGGGGGCGGGGCAATGGGCTGAGGAGGTTGGGACCGCACATGCGCATTGCTGCGGTTGTGGTTTGTTGACGGAAGCGCGCGGCTTCTTCTTCGGATCGGAATCAGATTTGAAAGCGGTTAACTGTCGCCGGCGTTGCCATGGCGGCAGGGGCGGGGCTTGTCAACCGTGCGCGCTGGCACAAGTGGACCCTCGAGTTTAACCTGAGCGGCAGCAGCAGCACACTGACCCGGGGATGTGGAACCAACCCAAAACTTCCCAACCCCGGGTTTTTCACGCGTCTTTTACCCCTCACCGAGCCCCTCAGCACAAAGCAGCCCCTCAAATCCCCCAGAAACCACTCAGACCCCACTTGGCATCTTTTCCCAGGTCATGACCCTGAGATGCCCTTTTGGTTTCAGCCCCTCCACCTGATCAGGTGCCAACTGCGGTGGTGGTTGGAGGAACGATTGCTCGTTTCCAGGGCCGGGTGCTGAACTGGATCTCTCTCAATGTGTTTGTTTTCAAGATACAATTTGGTACATGTGGTGATTTGTCGCTTTGTCCCTCAATGGAGGGCAAGTGGATTGGCACCCTGATTGACACTAATCCACTTCTGCAGCCCTCCATTCCCCTGGCAGTTTGGTACACGCAACGGCAGTGTGTGTCTGAGGTTTGCCCAAGCTTTAGTTCATGCTGGCACTATTGTCACCACGTTGGGGTCCTCAACAGAGAGACTCCCTCTTTAAACAAGGTCTTGAAAGGGTGACCAATTTGTGTTTTCTGTTTCTCACAGGAGCCGTGATCAACAGTGTGGCCAGAGAGACTCCATGTACCCAGTCGCATATTCGGACAAACAGCTACCGGACATCCGCGTCCAAGAAACAGACCGGATCCGAGTTGAGAAGGTAAGTTAGATTTGAATGTGTCTTTAGTGTGTGGCTGACAACGCCCCTGGTTTGTCCACAGTGGTGAAGTGCCTTGGTGAACCACAGCAGCCTGTTTGATAAAGGGACTTATTGAGTTAATTGTTACTTCCAGACCTGTGTATAAGATCAGCATATGGCCTCCCCAAACCGGCCCCCTTTACTGATACCCTGCTCACTTTCTGTTTTCATCACCTTGGGCCCATTGAAACAGCTGCCCATGAATCTGTTCATCATGTACATGGCTGGCAACACCATCTCCATCCTCCCTATCATGATGGTGTGCATGATGGCCTGGAGACCCATACAGGCCTTGATGTCCATGTCTGCAAGTGAGTATTGTATTGAATCTGCAGCTCAGAAACAGCTCTGAACTGGCATCACTTGAATGCAGCTTAGAACAGTGTGCTAAGAGTTGGGTGATTAAGGGACTTAGGGAAGGAAGGGAACGAGGTACCCTTTTGCTTTCTAATATTCTCAGCCTTTGGGAAGTGATCTTCCTCTTCTACAGGAGAAAGAGCGGCGAGCTATTTGCTGAGTATCTGCAAAGTGACTAAAGTTTATTCGATGTCTAAGGATCAAAATCGTATAGCAACTGCTGGTAAGGTTAATAAAATATATAAAATCAAAAGTAAAATACATCATTGGATAAAATAATTAAATACTTTTTTCGCACACATTAAAGATGGGAGGACAGGTGATGTGTCACAGCTGCAGCGTGTGGGAGCTCCTGGGTGTCAGTTTGATCGAGGGCAAACACATCTGCAGTAAGTGTTTGAAGTTCAAGCAGCTCCGGTTAGAGTTTATGAGCTGGAGGCTGAACTACAGACACTGCGATGCATCAGGGAGGGGGAACATTACCTGGATTCTTTACACCAGGAAGCAGTCACACCTCTTAGGACAGGACCTGCTGATTTGGTCAGTGATCAGGGACAGGAGGATGACTGTGAGTGAGGCAGGTAAGGGGATTCAGGTGGCAGGAGCCTCAGCCTTCACAATTGTCCAACCGGATTGCAGTTTTTTCAGCTTGTTTATGCTGCAGGGTGGATGAGCAAACTGACCTTGGCACCGTGGTACAGGAAGCCATTCAAGTTGGAGGAGAAAAAGGGAATGTAGGGGTAGTATGGGATGGTGTAATCAGAGGGATTCACACTGTTCTCTGCAGCAAAGAGCATGAGTCCAGATCGCTGTGTTGCCTTGTGCCAGGGTTCAGGACATCTGCTCAGGTCTGAAGAGGAACTTACAGTATTGTGTCGGATCTGCAGCTCAAAAACAGCTGCACGGGGGAGGACCCAGTCATTGTGGTCCATGTAGGTACCAATGACACAGGCAGGACAAAGAAGGAGGTTTTACATGGCTAGTATGAGGACCTAGGTACCAAATTAAGAAGCAGGATCTCAAAGTTCATAATCTGGATAATTACCTTAACTACTTACTAATTGTCTTAGGACAAATCAGATCAAAGAGATGAATGAGTGACTCAAAGATTGGTGTGGGAGGTGGGTTCTGGTTCATGGGGCACTGACACCAGTACTGGGGAAAGCATTTTAAAACTAAATAGTAGACAGGGAAACAAATTTGGGGCAAGGAATCAAAGATTTATAGAAATGACTGGATGAAGGGCTGGTTGGCAAATTTGCCGATGACACAAAGATAGGTGGGAAAGTAAGTTGTGACGAGGACATACGGAGGGTTCAAAAAGACAGAAAGGTTAAGTGAGTGGGAAAATATCTGGTAAATGGAGTAGAATGTGGGCAAATGTGAAATTGTCCATTTCGGCAGGAAGAATGAAAAAGAAGCATTTTGTCTAAACGGTGAGAGATTGCAGAGCTCAGAGATTCAGAGGGATCTGGGTGTTCTAGTACATAAATCACAAAAGGCTAATATGCAAGTAAATCAGTAATTAGGAACACTAATAGAATGTTATCATTCATTGTGAAGGGAATTAAATACAGAACTAGGGAGGTTATGCTTCAGTTGTACAGGTCACTAGTGAGACCACGTCTGGAGTACTATGTACAGTATTGGTCACCTTGTTTAAAGAAGGGTGTAAGTGTGCTGGAGACAGTTCAGAGAAGTTTACCAGACCAATACCTGAAATAATGCGGTGATGCTGGCGTTGGACTGGGGTGGGCACAGTAAGAAGTCTCACAACACCAGGTTAAAGACCAACAGGTTTATTTGGAATTTGGAATCCTTCCGCACCTGACGAAGGAGCAGCGCTCCGAAAGCTCGTGATTCCAAATAAACCAATTGGACTTTAACCTGGTGTTGTGAGACTTCTTACAATGCCTGAAATTGATGGGTTGTGTTACGAGGCAAGGTTGGACAGGCTAGGAGTGTATCCGCTGGAGTTCAGAAGAGTAAATGGCGACTTGTTCCTGCAAGGCCTTGACAGGATGGAGGTAGAGAGGATGTTTCCTCTTGTGGGATAATCCAGAACTAGGGGTCACCGTTTTAAAAAATAAAGCGTCACCCATTTAAAGTAGAGATGAGGAGAATTTTTCTCCAAGTGTCGTGAGTCTTTGGAACTCTCTCCCTGAAAAGGTGGTGGAAGAAGAGTGTTTGAATATTTTAAGCAAAGGTGGATAGATTCTTGGTAAGAAAGGAGGTGAAAGGTTATTGGAGGTCAGCAGGATGAAGATTTGAGGTTACGATCAGGTCAGAGAGTAAAGACCAGTTCTGCTCAATCACTCCTCATTGCACAGTCCTGTCATCCCAGGAAGCAGTCTGGTGAACGTTTGTTACTCGTCCTCTGGGGCAATTCTCTGGGTAAGGAGACCCAAACTCTGCAGTGTTCCACATGTGGTTTCACCAAAACTGGATACAATTTCAGAAAGCTTTCCTCACTCGGAAACTGCATCCCTGGGGAATAAAGGCTAACAGACCATCTGCATCTCTCCTTAGGGATGCTGCCAGACCTGCTGAGATTTTCCAGCATTTTCTCTTTTGGTTCCTCATTCAAACAGACGCAGTAATTTGCTTTTATTTGGTTAGAAGTGGGGGATTTACACACAGAATATTCAAATCAAGGAACGGTTTGTCTCTTCTGAATTTATGTCCTGGTTTAACAGTGATGATCTTTTTGGAAACTCTATTTACAGGATACAGCAATTGGAAATTGGAACATGGAAAACGTTTTGGGGCTGCACAGTGGTTAGCACTGCTGCCACAGAGCGCCAAAGACCCGGGTTCGATTCCAGCCGCGGGCGATTGTCTGTGTGGAGTTTGCACGTTCTCCGTGTCTGCATGGATTTCTTCCCGTGGTCCAAAGATGTGCAGGTTAGGTGGATTAGTCAGTACCTGCTCAAAAGATAATCCCAGAAACTACAGGTCAGTCAGTTCAATGCTAGTGATGGGGAAGATTCCTGAAACAATAATTCAGGACATATTTAGTAGTCACCTGAGTAAATGTGGATGAAGAAGGACAGTGTTCAGAGGAAATGGTGTTTATCGAACCTGCTGAAATATTTTGATGAGGTCACAGATACCGTTGTTGAGGATAATGCTGTTAATGTGGTGAACATGGACTTCCAAAAAGCATCAGATAAATTGCCGCACAGCAGACATCGGAGCACAGATATGACTCGTGGAATAAAAGGGACAGCAGCAGCATTGACACAAAATTGTCTGGGGGACAGGAAACACACAAAATACTGGTTAATGGATGTTTGGGAGTTCCTCAGGAGCGGGTGTTAACACCCAGCTCTTCCTAATGTATACAAATGACCCAGACCTTGGTGTTCAGGGACAGTTTAGAAATTTGTGGACAGAATCTGTGTGGACCCAGACTGGGTGGCAGGTTTCCTTCCCGAAGGACATTAGTGAACCAGTTGGGTTTTTATGAGAATCCACCAGTTTTAATGGTCACTTTTCCCTGGAGCCGGCCCCGCAAATGACCAGATTCATTCAGCTCAATTTCACAAACTGCCTTTCTGTTTTTGTGGGTTCTCTCTCACCCCATCTTTTTCTGTTTTGAAACAGTTACACAGCATTTTAGAAGAGGAGGATTTGCAGTCGGGAAACTGAAACGAAACATCACATCACAATCTGGTGGAGTTTTCCAATGTATCATAACCTGAATATCATTTGATTTTGAACATGGAAGGAACAAGCACCGTTCACAGCGGGGAGAAACCGTACACGTGCTCTCTGTGTATGGACGAGGCTTCAGCCAATCATCTGACCTGTTAAAACACAAATGCAGTCAATCCAGGAAGAAACCATGGAAATGCAGGGATTGTGGGAAGGGATTCAAATCCCCGTCTGGCCTGGAATGCCATTGGCTCAGTCACACTGGGGAGAGACCGTTCACCTGCTTCGAATGTGGGAAGGGATTCACTCGTCAATCCTACCTTCTGATACATCAGCGACTTCACACTGGGGAAAGGCCGTTCACCTGTTCTGTGTGTGGGAAGGGATTCATTCAGTCATCCACCCTGTTGAATCACCAGCGAGTTCACACTGAGGAGAGACCATTTAAATGCTCAGACTGTGGGAAGTGTTACAAATGTTCTGGGGAACTGATGCGCCATCAACGTGTTCACAGCAATGAGAGGCCATTCACCTGTTCCTTGTGTGGGAAAGGATTTACTCAGCAATACAAACTGCAGACACACCAGCGAGTTCACACTGATGAGAGACCTTTTACATGTACAGACTGTGGAAAGCGCTTTAAAAGTTCCCAGGACTTGATGCAGCATCAACCTGTTCACACTGATAAGAGACCGTTCAGATGCTCTCACTGTGGGTCTGCATTCAAGCGATCGTCTCACCTGACTGTGCACCAGCAAATTCACACTGGGGAGAGGCTGTTCACCTGCCCTGAGTGTGGCAAGGGATTTACTCAGTCATCCGTCCTTCTGACACACCAGTGTGTTCAAACTGGGGGGAGACCATTCATCTGCTCTGAGTGTGGGAAGGGTTTCCCTTCCTCATCCAAACTTCTGATGCACCAGCACGTTCACACTGGGGAGAGACCGTTCACCTGCTCTGTGTGTGGGAAGGGATTCACTCAGTCATCCAGCCTGCTGACACACCAGCGAGTTCACACTGGGGAGAGGCCATTCACATGTGCTGAATGTGGGAAGGGATTTGCTTATTTTTCTGTACTGATGAGACACCAACAAGCTGACAAGCAATTACAATGATTGGATTTTGCTGTCAGTGACATCCCAGATTATGTTCGTTGGGGTCTGTTGGATGATGTCAATACATTCCAGCCAGTTGTTTGGGCTAATGTTGTGGATAAAGGTCAAATAAATCAGTTTTATATTACTATTTTTATATTGAACACACTGTGTTGCATCTATTTAATGTCTCTAACTCACTTTGGATACTTTTGAAGGGCTCTCCCTCTCCCCTGTCGTCGCCATCCTCACCTCCAACAACAAGTGTGAGGAGCGCATGGAGCTTCTTTGTCACTAAGATTGAGGGGAGGTGATGGCCTAGTGGTATTAACACTAGACGGTTAACCCAGAAACTCAGCTAATGTTCTGGGTACCAGGTTTCAATCCCACCACGCCAGATGGTGAAATCTGAATTCAATAAAAAAAATATCTGGAATTAAGAATTTACTGACGACCTTTGTCAATTGTTGTAAAAACCCATCTGGTTTAATGATGTCCTTTATGGAAGGAAATCTGCCGTCCTTGCCTGGTCTGGCCTACATGGGACTCCAGAGCCACAGCAATGTGGTTGACTCTAAAATGGCCAAGCAAGCCACTCAGTTGTTCAAGAACGCAGCTCACCACCACCTTCTCAAGGGCAACTTGCAATAAATGCTGGCCATGCATTCGCCCCTTTGAGCCTGCTCCGCCATTCATTTTGATCATGGCTGATCATCGAATTCAATATTCTGATTCCCCTTCCTCCCATACCTTTAGCCCCAAGAGTTATATCTAATTTATTCTTGAAATCATATGTATGTGTCTGCATTTTTCTGAGCGTTTGTGTGTCTATGAGTTTGTCTGTATCTATTTCCGGGATTGATATCAGTTATGGGAATAGATTCGCCTGCATTAAAATATATTCAAATAAGAATAGTAGGAATAAGAAAAATACAGCCGCACAATCCTCCAACAGGATCCTTCAGGAATCTGAGAATTCAGTGATTTCCCAGGTAGAAGCCATTTACCTCACACCGCCACAAGAGGGAGCTCCCTCGCTGTGTTTGTATGTTCACTGCAACAGGAACGGGTTCCATTACACAGTGAAATGTAACAGAGCAGAAATCCAGGAGAACGGGATTAATTGTTGGATTACACAGTGATATGTTACAGAGCAGTAATCCAGGAGAACTGGATTAATTGTTGGATTACACAGTGACATGTTACAGAGTGTTAAAATCTGAAATAAAGCAGTTAACGCCACAAAGAGGCAGAAACAGTGAAACACACAGCTAAACATCCATATGAATCAGGAGCAGCAGTAGACGTTTGAGCTGCTCTGCTCCAGATAAGATTCCGGCTGATCTGACTGTGGCCAAAACTCCACTTTCCTCTTTCCCCCCAAACCCTCTGACTCTCTTGTCAATCAAGAATCTATTTAATCAGCCTTAAAAATATTCAATGACTTTGCCTCCACTGCTCTCTGGGGAAGAGAATTCCACACGCCAAAGGTCCTCTGAGAGAAAAAAACACCTCATTCTCTCTGTCTCAGACGTCTTAAGTCCAGTTCGTTCTCCAGAGCCACACAGCGAAAGTAAGGGCTGTGAAGAAGGAAGAGAGGGAGGTGGAGAAGAACAGAATGAAAGATCTGCAAAGTGGCAAAATGTTTCACGGCCCAAGACCAAAGCGAGTGGTAATGGGACAAGTAAAGACACAAAAGATGTTCTGGATGAGGTGTGAATGGCCGGTTAGCAATAGTCTGAATGCAAAGTAAAGAAAACAAGAGGGAAATGAGGTTATAAAAAAGCAGCAACGAAACACAGAACACAATGGGGGCAGAGATTGTGGTGTAAAATTGTTGGACTCAGTTTTGTTCTGAAGGTTGTAAAGTGTCTCTTTCAGTTGCTGGAAATAATAATATATTTCCCAGTTCCGATAACAGGTCACATTCAGTCTGTTTCTCTCTCCACAGAGGCTGCCTGACTTGTTGAGTATTTCCAGCGTTTTCTGCTTTATGTCACAGAGAATGTCTAAGAATTGTTACACCCGGAAGAGATGTCTCTTCCTCGGGGTAGTCTGGGTGGGGGGATAATGTTCACTCTTTTATATTTGTGTCTGGTGTGAATAATACCTTAGATTAAATGGAGAAGTTTTTTAAACTGAGGAGAGTAACTGCATTTGGGCGCTGACTTTAAACAACATTAACAAGCCCGGGCTGCTGGAGAAACATTTAGGGATTTGTGAGCAGTCAGTTCCGGCTGGTTTGAAGTGAAATCCTGTCGGTGCTGCGGCAAATCTGAACTCAAACCAGACAAACTGGAACCGCTGGGTTAGAGATTCCGGGTGTTGGGATGTGGAGGCTGGGGGAGGGGGAGATGGCGGGAAAACTCTGAGCCTGACTTCAGACAGGGTGAGCGGGGTAAAGGGGAGGAATGACAGGGTTAATGTGGGAGTCAGGGACAATAGCAGAAGGTGGGAAGCTCTGGAAAGGAGCAATCAGGTAAAGGCCATCAAAGAATGCTTGTTTAAATGAAGATAAAAGCAAAATACTGCGGGTGCTGGAACCTGAAGCAGAAACAGAAAATGTTGGAAAATCTCAGCAGGTCTGACAGCATCTGTGGAGAGAGAACAGAATGAATGTCTCCACTCTGGATGATCACAGATGCTGTCAGACATGCTGAGATTTTCCAGCATTCTCTGGTTGTGATTAACTGAAGGTTCAGAAGGGAAACAAGCAGCGAGTTCACACGCACTGAACCTAGGGGGAAGGGGTGACACAGGATAAGGTACAGGCGCAGCTCAGTGAGGCTCTGCAAAGTCCAGCAACCCGTCCACATTGAGAGCTTAGAGCGCCAAGGGGGAGGGGAAGGAGACACAATTTGGGACACAGCAGGAGGTCACCCCTCCCCCCACTCTGTGGTTCCACATCCCTCCCACACCTGGGCAGAGTTGGCTCAAGGTGCAGGAAGCTGCAAGCTGAGAGGCTGAGCTGTGAACTGGGCGGGTTGGGGTTTTGAGTGACAGTCCTGGGGCTATTTCAGGACAGGAACAGCCACAGATTCCCCCTTTTTTCCTGGGACGTTTCAGTGGAGCTGTGTTGGTGAGTGTTTGTAATCTTTGTCTGGCTATCTCGATAATGGGGGTGGGTTGTAAATTACTGTGAGTGTTAGACTAAATAACCTCTCCTCGTTCTGCCAGTTCCAGCCTGCAGACTCCATTTCTCAGTCCAGTCTGCTGCTCTGTCTCTGTCTCTCTGTACTTTGCTGCAGTGCTCCACATTCTGAGCAACATCCAGCCCATTGTTATCACCTGCAAATGGCGACAAACTACCTAACTGTGATTAGCCCTGCTGCTTCACAGAGCTAGGGACCGGGGTCAATTCCAGCTTTGGTGACTGCGTGGAGTTTGTGCATTGTTCCCGTGTCTGTGTGGGTTTCCTCCGGGTGTTCCGGTTTTCTCCAAAGATGTGCGGGTTAGGTGGACTGACCATGCTTACAATTGTCCTTTAATGTCCCACGATGTGTAGGTTCTGATTTGATTTATTATTGTCACATGCACTGGCATACAGTGAAAAGTAATATTTCTTGCGTGCTATGCAGGCAAAACATACGTTGATAAAGTACATGGGGGAAGGAAAAGCCGAATATATTGTTGCAGTTACGGGTAGGGTGAAGAGAAAGGACCGTAGGTGGATTAGCAGGGTAAATGCGTGAGGTTACAGGGATAAGGGATAAAGATGCTCAGTCGCACGATCAATACGCACTCAATCGGTCGAATGACCTTCTTCTGCATTGCAAGGATTCTATGTTTAGTGAATTACGGTGAACAACCTTTGAATAGAGGGGTTTCTGGGGCGCAGAGCATTGTGGGAATTGAGACCGCCATTATTCAGTGCCTGAATATTTCATTGCAGACTGAGGGCTAGTCGGCAATCTGAGCCCTCAATTCTGTTTGTCACTTTACAGTGGCTGCCTAGCCTGCTGAATATCACCAGTGTTTGTACTCTTTATTTCGGATGTAATATCTACAGAGTCTTGTTTCTGTTTTATGGTTCTGAGATTAGAAACACAGGCTGACAAGTTGGAAGTCGGTTTGAATCAGGTTTCATGTTGGATGCAGAACTCAGTCCTTGTCCTGCTGTGTGTTTTTTTTTTATTGTTGCTTCACTTTGAACTCTATTCATAATCTGTCTCTGGGTCCTCTCTCAATCCCCTTTTTTTCAATTTCAAATCAATTTAACAGGAACTAGAAGGAGACAATTTGCAGTCAGGAACAAAGAGAACAAAGAACAAAGAAAATTACAGCACAGGAACAGGCCCTTCGGCCCTCTAAGCCTGCACCGACCATACTGCCCGACTTAACTAAAACCCACTACCCTTCCGGGGACCACATCCCTCTATTCCCATCCTATTCATGTACTTGTCAAGATGCCCCTTCAAAGTCACTACCGTATCCGCTTCCACTACCTCCCCCGGCAACAAGTTCCAGGCACCCACTACTCTCTGTGTAAAAGATCTGCCTCGTACATCTCCTTTAAACCTTGCCCCTCACACCTTAAACCTATGCCCCCTCGTAATTGACTCTTCCACCCTGGGAAAAAGCTTCTGAATATCCACTCTGTCCATGCCTCTCATAATCCTGTAGACTTCTATCAGGTCTCCCCTCAACCTCCGTCGCTCCAGTGAGAACAAACCAAGTTTCTCCAATCTCTCCTCATAGCTAATGCCCTCCATACCAGGCAACATCCTGGTAAATCTTTTCTGTACCCTCTCCAAAGCCTCCACATCCTTCTGGTAATGTGGCGACAAGAATTAAACACTATATTCCAAGTGCAGCCGAACGAAGGTTCTATAAAGCTGCAACATGAACATTAATGAACATGGGACATTAATACGAGTGGTTCAGAGTGACATTCCCTTCCATCCGTTCCTTTTTGTGTAGAAGCAGCTTACTCCGGCTCTGTGTTTGCCCAGACTGTCCGGGCAATAAGACTGCAGGAGAGGGATACAGCTATGAATCCACACAATGCCAGTCCATGGTGGAGGGTGTTGGCAGCACAGTGAGCTGTGGTACATGGGACAGGGTGTTAGAACATAGAAAGCCACAGCACAAACAGGCCCTTCGGCCCACAAGTTGTGCTGATCATATCCCTACCTCTAGGCCTATCTATAGCCCTCAATCCCATTAAATCCCATGTACTCATCCAGAAGTCTCTTAAAAGACCCCAACGAGTTTGCCTCCACCACCACCGACGTCAGCCGATTCCACTCACCCACCACCCTCTGAGTGAAAAACTTACCCCTGACATCTCCTCTGTACCTACCCCCCAGCACCTTAAACCTGTGTCCTCTCGTAGCAACCATTTCAGCCCTTGGAAATAGCCTCTGAGAGTCTACCCTATCCAGACCTCTCAACATCTTGTAAACCTCTATCAGGTCACCTCTCATCCTTCGTCTCTCCAGGGAGAAGAGACCAAGCTCCCTCAACCTATCCTCATAAGGCATGCCCCCCAATCCAGGCAACATCCTTGTAAATCTCCTCTGCACCCTTTCAATGGCTTCAACATCTTTCCTGTAATGAGGTGACCAGAACTGCGCGCAGTACTCCAAGTGGGGTCTAACCAGGGTCCTATAAAGCTGCAGCATTATCTCCCGACTCCTAAACTCAATCCCTCGATTAATGAAGGCTAGTACGCCGTACGCCTTCTTGACCGCATCCTCCACCTGCGAGGCCGATTTAAGAGTCCTATGGACCCGGACCCCAAGGTCCTTCTGATCCTCTACACTGCTAAGAATGGTACCCTTCATATTATACTGCTGCTTCATCCCATTGGATCTGCCAAAATGGATCACTACACAGTTATCCAGGTTGAAGTCCATCTGCCACTTCTCCGCCCAGTCTTGCATTCTACCTATGTCTCGCTGCAACTTCTGACATCCCTCCAAACTATCCACAACACCACCTACCTTGGTGTCGTCAGCAAACTTACCAACCCATCCCTCCACTTCCTCATCCAGGTCATTTATGAAAATGACAAACAGCAAGGGTTCCAGAACAGATCCCTGGGGCACTCCACTGGTCACTGACCTCCATGCAGAGTAAGACCCTTCCACAGCCACTCTCTGCCTTCTGCAGGCAAGCCAGTTCTGGATCCACAAGGCAACAGCCCCTTGGATCCCATGCCCTCTCACTTTCTCAAGAAGTCTTGCATGGGGGACCTTATCGAACGCCTTGCTGAAGTCCATATAGACCACATCCACCGCTCTTCCTTCGTCAATGTGTTTGGTCACATTTTCAAAGAACTCAACCAGGCTCGTAAGGCACGACCTGCCCTTGACAAAGCCGTGCTGACTACTTTTGATCATACTAAACTTCTCTAGATGATCATAAATCCTGTCTCTCAGGATCCTCTCCATCAACTTACCAACCACTGAGGTTAGACTCACCGGTCGGTAATTTCCCGGGCTGTCCCTGTTCCCTTTCTTGAATATAGGGACCACATCTGCAATCCTCCAATCCTCCGGAACCTCTCCCGTCTCCATCGACGATGCAAAGATCATCGCCAAAGGCTCCGCAATCTCCTCCCTCGCCTCCCACAGTAACCTGGGGTACATCCCATCCGGTCCCGGCGACTTACCAACCTTGATGCCATTCAATAGTTCCAACACATCCTCTTTCTTTATGTCCACATGCTCGATCCTTTCTGTCCACCGCAAACCAGCAGTACAACCACCCAGATCCCTTTCCACCGTGAATACCGAGGTAAAGTATTCATTAAGCACCTCCGCCATTTCTAACGGTTCCGCACAAACTTTTCCCCCTTCACCTTTTAAGGGTCCTATGCCTTCACATCTCATCCTTTTACTCTTGACATATTTGTAGAAAGCCTTGGGATTCTCCTTAATCTTACCCGCCAAGGTCTTCTCATGACCCCTTCTCGCTCTCCTAATTTCCTTCTTAAGCTCCTTCCTACATCCCGTATACTCCTCTAAATCCTTAACACCTCCTAGCTCTCTGAACCTTCTGTACGCCTCTCTTTTCTTATTCACCAGGTTCATCACAACCTTCGTGCACCACGGTTCCCGTACCCTACCAACACCCCCCTGTCTCATCGGAACGTTGTCATGCAGAGCTCCAGACAAACATTCCTTGAAAATCCTCCACTTTCCTTCGGTACTTTTCCCCAAGAATGCCTCCTTCCAATTTACCCGTCTAATTTCCTCCCTGATGACACTGTATTTCCCTTTACTCCAGAGAAACACTTTCCTAGCCTGCCTGATCCTATCTCTTTCCAATGCTATCGTGTTGGCAGCTCAGTGAGCTGTGGTACATGGAACAAGAACAAAGAACAGTACAGCACAGGAAACAGGCCCTTCGGCCCTCCAAGCCTGTGCCGCTCCTTGGTCCAACTAGACCAATCGTTTGTATCCCTCCATTCCCAGGCTGCTCATGTGACTATCCAGGTAAGTCTTAAACGATGTCAGCGTGCCTGCCTCCACCACCCTACTTGGTAGCGCATTCCAGGCCCCCACCACCCTCTGTGTAAAAAACGTCCCTCTGATATCTGAGTTATACTTCGCCCCTCTCAGCTTGAGCCCGTGAGCCCTCGTGATCGTCACCTCCGACCTGGGAAAAAGCTTCCCACTGTTCACCCTGGAAACTGAAAATAAATAACATATCAAAATCTGACAGATTCATCCAATTTATTGTAACTGAATATCAGTGGCTTTTGAACGTGGAAGGAAAAAGCACCGTTCACGGTGGAGGGAACCATACATGTGTTTTGTGTGTGGACGAGGCCTCAACCGATCATCTGGCCTGTCAAAACATAAGTGCAGTCACTCTATGGAAAAAGCGCAGCAACGTGTGGACTGTGAGAAGGAATTCAGTTACCCATCCCAGCTGGAAACTCATCGGCGCAGTCACATGGGGAGACGCCATTCACCTGCACTGAGTGTGGAATGGGATTCACTCAGTCATCCAACCTGGTGTTACACCAGCAAGTTCACACTGGGGAGAGACTGTTCACCTATTCCGAGTGTGGAAAGGGATTCACTCGGTCATCCCACCTACGTACTCATCAGCATGTTCACACTGGGGAGAAGCCAATCACCTGCTCTGAGTGTGGGAAGGAATTCACTCAATTATCCCACCTGCTGAGACACCAATGGCTTCACACGGGAAGAGGCCGTTCACCTGCTCTCAGTGTGGGAAGAGATTCACTCAGTCATCCAGCCTGGTGTCACACCAGCGCATTCACACTGGGGAGAGGCCGTTCATCTGCTCTCAGTGTGGGAAGGGATTCACTCAATCATCTGACCTCCTGACACATCAACGGGTTCACACTGACGAAAGACCTTTTAAATGCTCAGACTGCGGGAAGTGCTATAAAAGTTCTAGTGAACTGATGTCCCATCAACGTGTTCACACTGATGAGAGACCATTCGGGTGCTCTCACTGTGGGGCTGGGTTCAGGCGATCATTCACCTGCTCAGAGTGTGGGAAGGGATGCACTCGGTCATCCAACCCGCTGAGACACCAGCGAGTTCACACTGGGGAAAGACCATTCATCTGCTCCGAGTGTGGAAAGGGATTTTCTCAGTCATTCCACCTGCTTAGACACCAAAGAATTCACGAGTAACCACAGTGATTGGAATCTGCTGTTAATCCTATCTATGACTGTAATGTGTTAATTGGGTTTATTTTTGCTGATGTTAATGACCTCCAGCCAGTTGTATGATTTAATATTCTGAATAAAAGTCAAATAAATTAGCTTTGTGTTCGATACTGTGTTGAATATCTTTAAAATCATCAACATAACTGAATTCCTTCTCCCTTTGTCCCTCCTCCATCTTCACCTCCCCACAAGTGCTCATGGAGGAGAAACTCATGATCTTCTTTGTCACTAAGTTTGAGACAATCCAATCAGCTGCCTCTGTGGCTTCCCTCCCTTCCCCTAACCCACTCGACCAAACCTCCTCTAACACTCCCCTTTGTCTGAACACTCATCTTTCTGCGGTTTCTCTCCCGCCTCCCCTCATGTGCTCTTGAGATCATCTTGTCCATGAGACCCACCACCTGATCCCCCAATCCTATTCCCACTGAGCTACTGGCAGCACGATTTCTCCACATTAGCTGTTATTGTTAATAGCTTCCTCTCCTCCAAATCATCACCCACTTCTGTAAAAAAACTAATCCTTGGCACATGCCCTTGTAAACTACCATCCCATCTCCCTTTCCTCTCTAAAGTCCTTGAATGTTTGAATGCCCACATATTGTGAATTGCTTTACCTTTCTCACAGTGTATAGTAAAGTTTATTTTGTTTGTTCAAAACCTGTGGCATAGAGTCATAGAAGTTTACATCTTGTGCCTTTATTCACTTGTTAAGTATCTTGAATATCCACCTTTATCTATTTTATACAAACTCACCCAAATCTAAAAGCAGTTTATTGGGAATTGGGTGAACGGAACTGAAGGTGGGTTTCCTGGACAAGATGAGCTGCTAAGAGGAGATGGAATGTTGCAATCCCAGCTGATGTTATTATTGGATAGGAAGGTTCAAGAATAAAACCCTGGTCAAGCGACCATAACTTTTACCGTTTTGTTTTAGAAATGTGGATGAACAGAGTCACTGACGGCCAATTTACTTTTAACAAAAACATTTATTAAACATGAAAATATTGACGTTTTCATTCCATCCACCTGCTGCTGCAGTGAACACACAACACAGTGAGGGGAGCTCCCTCTTGTGAGGTAATTGGTCCCTACCTGGAAGATCACTGAATTTTCAGACGACTGAAGGATCTTATTGGAGAATTATGCTGCTGTACTTTTCTTGTTCCTATTGTTTGTTATTTTAATATATTTTAATGCAGATGAACCTATTCACAAACTCGATAACAATCTTAGAAACAGCAACAGGCAAACTCGCAGACACACAAACACATTGACAGACACTGGGAAACTCAAACACATATACAGATATGCAGTATCTCAGACAAACAGCTACAGGCAGCTGGCACACACACACAAACACATTCACAGATGCACACAGACATGCAGACAAAAATACTCAGACTTACACAAACATGCACATTCACAGACATGCAGACAACTCTTGCCTGCTCCGGCCCGCCCGCAGCTCGGAAGAAATGAGTCCCGGGGAGGGGTGGGATATTGCCGTGATGTCACGTCCAGCTCCTCCCCGGCGGTTAATTTTTAAATAAAAGAGGAAAAAGCGACTGTTTAGAAATCCTTGCTGACTTGCACATTATGCACAGTGACAGCTTGATGGGGGGTAGTATAGAATTCTAGTATCTGTCCCTTCATTTTAGTATTACCATAATAAGTAGACTAGGTTAGGGTAATTATAAAGTGCCTTATATAAAATGAGAATTCACAATGCACCTGGAACAAAATATACGAAGGTATTATAAACTGCAAAGGTATTATAAATTGTACACCCACAAAGGGGGAGGAACCTCCATGAGGTTATTAGCTCATTGCCCATGTAGGTTCCTCCCCCTTTACCTAAGAAACCCAACCCACGTCATTACCAGTAACCAAGGCTATAACTAACACCTGCGAATTTTAATTGATGAAAGGAGTCACTCTTTTGGGGAACCAGGGCCTCCTTTATCAGATTGAGAGACTGCTCCAGCCTCGCTACCCATGAACGAATTTACTCCCTTAAATAGCAGGTCTATGATTAAATTTGTTTTCGCATATCCTTTCTGTGCCCCATTCTATTAACAGAATTCGGCCTACCACAGTGTTTCCCATCATGCTGCATTCAGAATGAAGTTGGTCAAGGCTCACAATATAGGGTTTAAAGTACAGTTTAAGCTTATAATAGTTGGTTAATTTGTGGGTGTACAATTTATAATACCTTCGTAGTTTATAATACCTTCGTATATTTTGTTCCAGGTGCATTGTGAATTCTCATTTTATATATAAATATATAAGGCACTTTATGGGTGATAGGCCAGTTTGTTGCTTTCGGTGTGGGATGTGGGAGTTCCTGGAAACACCTCGCCGCCCCAAGGTTCACATTTGCGCCAGGTGCGTGGAACTGTAGCTCCTGAGGGAACGCGTCAGGGAACTGGAGCAGCGGCTTGATGACCTTAGTCTAGTCAGGGAGAATGAGAAACAAATAGACATGAGTTATAGGCAAGTAGTTACACCGGGGCCTCAGGGGGAAGACACGTGGGTCACAGTTAGGAGGAGTAAAGGTCATAAGGGTAACGTACCAGAGAGTACTCCAGTGATTGTGTCTCATAATAGGAAGGGCTCGGCGACAGGTGTGAGAGGGGAGGGGAGTGAGCAATTAGTGGTGGGGTCACCTGTGGTTGTCCCACTCCAAAACAAGTATATTGTTTTGGATAGTGTGGAGGAGGATGACTCTTTAGGGGTAAACCACAGTGACAAGGTCACTGGCACAGAGTCAGGCTCTGTGGCCCGGAAAGGAAAGAGAGGGGTTAGGAGAGCAATAGTGGTGGGGGACGCGTCAGTTAGAGGCACGGACAGGCGATTCAGTGGGTGCGAACAGGACTTCAGGATGGTAGTCTGCCCACCTGGTGCTGGGGTACTGGATGTCTCCGAGCGGATAGGAGGCATATTAAAAGGGGAGGATAAAGAAACGGATGCCATTGTAAACATTGGTGCAAATGACGTAGATAGGAAGAGCAGGGGGATCCTACGAGAGCAATTCAGTGAGTTGGGAAATAGACTAAAAAGTAGGGCCTCCAGGGTGGCAATCTCTGGGCTGCTCCCAATGCCTAGGGCCAGTGAGGCTAGGAATAGGGAGATAGTACAATTGAACGCTTGGCTAAAGGACTGGTCCAGGAGGGAGGGCTTCATATTCCTGGATCACTGGGAAGTTTTCAAGAGAGGAGGCCAACTGTACAAGAAGGATGGGTCACAACTAAATTGGAAGGGCACGAATATCCTGGCTGGGAGTTTTGCTAGTGCAGTTTGGGTGGGTTTAAACTAATATGGCAGAGGGGTGGGGATCAAAAAATTAGGTCTACAAGTGTAGAGGCTGAGGACGAGCTTGGGGCCAGGACAAGGCTGGCAAAGAAGAAGAGCACTCTGGGGGAGGATGACCTCACTGGGCCTGGAGGTCTGGAGTGCATCTACTTCAATGCAAGGAGCGTAGCAGGTGAGGCAGGCGAATTTAGGGCCTTAATGCTTACGAGGAAATTGGATGTGGTTGCGGTGACAGAGAATTGGTTGAAAGAGGGACAGGACTGGCAACTGAATATTCCGGGGTACAAGTGTTTTAGACGAGACAGAGGAGGGGCCAAAAGAGGTGGGGGAGTAGCAGTATTAGTTAGAGAGCATATTACAGCGGTGCAGAGGGAGGACAATTCAGAGGGGTCGTGTAACGAGTCACTCTGGGTGGAGCTCAGAAACAGGAAGGGCGCAGTCACTTTGTTGGGGGTATACTACAGGCCCCCTAACAGCCCAAGGGAAGTGGAAGAACGGATATGTCAGGAGATAATGGATAGGTGCAGGAAAAAATAGGGTTGTTGTAGTGGGAGACTTCAATTTCCCTGGTCTCGACTGGAAATCGCGTCGGGCTGGGAGTCTGAATGGGGAGGAATTTGTAAAATGCGTACAGGAAGGTTCTTTGGAACAATATGTAGATAGCCCGACTAGAGAGGGGGCTATGCTGGACCTAGTACTGGGGAATGAGCCTGGTCAGGTCTTCATGTGGCAAATAGTGACCACAATTCTGTTAGCTTTAGGATAGTGATGGAAAAGGATGAGTGGTGTCCCAAGGGTAAGGTGTTGGATTGGGGGAAGGCTAACTTCAGTGGGATTAGGCAGAAATTGGGAGCTCTTGATTGGGAGAGGCTGTTTGAGGGTAAATCCACATCTGGCTTGTGGGAGTCTTTTAAGGAACAGTTGTTGGGGCTGCATGATAGGCATGTGCCTGTAAAAAAGAAGGATAGGAAGGGTAGGATTCGAGAACCGTGGATAACCAGGGAAATTGAGGGATTGGTCAAAAAGAAAAGAGAGGCGTACGTTAGGTCCAGGCAGCGAGAAACGGAGGGACCTCTGGAGAAATACAAAGGAAGTAGGAAATAACTCAAACGAGGAATTAGAAGGGCAAAAAGGGGTCACGAAATGTCCTTGGCAGACAGGATTAAGGAGAATCCCAAGGCATTTTATTCATACGTTAGGAACAAAAGGGTTGTCAGGGAAAAAATCGGACCTCTCAGGGACAAAAGTGGGGAATTATGCTCAGAGACCAAAGAAGTAGGGGACATCCTAAATGAATACTTTGCATCGGTATTCACAAAGGAGAGGGATGTGTTGACTGGGAGTGTCTCGGAGGGGAGTGTTGACCGGTTAGCGAAAATTTCCATTACAAGGGAGGAAGTGTTAGGTTTTTAGGGAATATAAAGACTAACAAACCCCAGGGCCTGATGGAATCTATCCAAGGCTGCTCAGGGAGATGAGAGCTGAAATCGCTGGGCCTCTGACACAAATCTTTGTCTCGTCACTGGGCACAGGTGAGGTCCCAGAGGATTGGAGGATAGCTAATGTGGTCCCGTTATTTATGAAGGGTAGGAAGGACAACCCGGGAAATTATAGGCCAGCGACGTTGATGTCCGTGGTAGGGAAGGAGAGGATTCTTAGAGATAGGATGTATGCGCATTTAGAAAGGAATAAGCTCATTAACGATAGTCAGCATGGTTTTGTGAGAGGGAGGTCATGCCTCATTAACCTGGTGGAGTTTTTTGAAGAAGTGACTAGAATGGTTGACGAGGGAAGGGCCGTGGATGTCGCCTATATGGACTTTAGTAAAGAGTTTGACAAAGTCCCTCATGGTAGGTTGGTGCAAAAGGTTGGATCTCATGGGATAAAGAGGGAGGTGGCTAGATGGGTGGAGAACTGGCTTGGTCACAGAAGACAGAGGGTGGTAGTGGAAGGGGTTTTTTCCGGCTGGAGGACTGTGACTAGTGGTGTTCCGCAGGGCTCTGTATTGGGACCTCCGCTGTTTGTGATTTATATAAACGATTTGGAAGAAGGTGTAACTGGGATGATCAGTAAGTTTGCGGACGACACGAAAATGGCTGGACTTGCAGATAGTGAGGAACATTGTCCGAGGCTACAGCAGGATAGAGATAGGCTGGAAATTTAGGCAAAGAAATGGCAGATGGAGTTCAATCCAGATAAATGCAAAGTGATGCATTTTGGTAGAAGTACCGTAGGGGGGTGCTATACGATAAATGGCAGAACCATAAAGGGTGTAGATACGCAGACCTGGGGGTGTGCAAGTCCACAGATCCTTGAAGGTGACGTCACAGGTGGAGAAGGTAGTGAATAAGGCATATGGCATGCTTGCCTTTATAGGACGGGGCATAGAGTATAAAAGTTGGGGTCTGATGTTGCAGTTGTATAGAACGTTGGTTCGGCCGCATTTGGAATACTGCGCCCAGTTCTGGTCGCCACACTATCAGAAGGACGTGGAGGCTTTCGAGAGAGTGCAGAGGAGGTTTACCAGGATGTTGCCTGGTAATGAAGGGCTTAGTTATGAGGAGAGAGTGGGTAAAGAACAAAGAACAAAGAACAGTGCAGCACAGGAAACAGGCCCTTCGGCCCTCCAAGCCTGTGCCGCTCCTTGGTCCAACTAGACCAATCGTTTGTATCCCTCCATTCCCAGGCTGCTCATGTGACTATCCAGGTAAGTCTTAAACGATGTCAGCGTGCCTGCCTCCACCACCCTACTTGGCAGCGCATTCCAGGCCCCCACCACCCTCTGTGTAAAAAATGTCCCTCTGATGTCTGAGTTATACCTCGCCCCTCTCACCTTGAGCCCATGACCCCTCGTGATCGTCACCTCCGACCTGGGAAAAAGCTTCCCACTGTTCACCCTATCTATACCCTTCATAATCTTGTATACCTCTATTAGATCTCCCCTCATTCTCCGTCTTTCCAAGGAGAACAACCCCAGTCTACCCAATCTCTCCTCATAGCTAAGACCCTCCATACCAGGCAACATCCTGGTAAACCTTCTCTGCACTCTCTCCAATGCCTCCACGTCCTTCTGGTAGTGCGGCGACCAGAACTGGACGCAGTACTCCAAATGTGGCCTATACAGCTGCGTCATCAGACTCCAGCTTTTATACTCTATACCCCGTCCTATAAAGGCAAGCATACCATATGCCTTCTTCACCACCTTTTCCACCTGTGTTGCCACCTTCAAGGATTTGTGGACTTGCACACCTAGGTCCCTCTGTGTTTCTATACTCCTGATGACTCTGCCATTTATTGTATAACTCCTCCCTACATTATTTCTTCCAAAATGCATCACTTCGCATTTATCCGGATTAAACTCCATCTGCCACCTCTCCGCCCAATTTTCCAGCCTATCTATATCCTGCTGTATTGCCCGACAATGCTCTTCGCAATTCCAGCTGGGGTTGTTCTCACTGGAAAGACGGAGGATGAGGGGTGACCTAATAGAGGTGTATAAAATTATGAAAGGCATAGATAGGGTGAAAGGTGGGAAGCTTTTTCCCAGGTCGGTGGTGACGTTCACGAGGGGTCATAGGTTCAAGGTGAGGGGGGGGGAAAGGGGGGGAGGGGGGAGGTTTAACACGGATACCAGAAGGACGTATTTTACCCAGAGGGTGGTGGGGTCTGGAATGCGCTGCCAGGCAAGGTGGCGGAGGCGGACACACTGGGAACATTTAAGACTTATCTAGATAGCCACAGGAGTGGAGTGGGAATGGAGGGATACAAAAGAATGGTCTAGTTTGGACCAGGGAGCTGTGCGGGCTCGGAGGGCCGAAGAGCCTGTTCCTGTGCTGTATTGTTCTTTGTTCTTTGTTCTTTATAATTACCTTCACCTAGTCTACTTATTATGGTAATGCTAAAATGAAGGGCTGATACTAGAGTTCTATGCTACCCCCCCCCCCCCATCAAGCTGTCACTTATTCAATTTTTCTGCCATTTCTTTGCTCCCCATTATAATTTCCCCGGAGAGATAATGAGGGGCATAGACAAGGTAGATAGTCAATATCTTTTCCCAAAGGTAGGGGAGTCTAAAACTAGAGGGCACAGTTTTAAAGTGAGGGGGGGGGGGAGATACAAAAGTGTCCAGAGGGGCATTTATTTCACACAGAGGGTGGTAAGTGTCTGGAACAAACTACAAGAGGTAGTCGTAGAGGTGGGTACAATTTTATCTTTTAAAAAGCATTTAGATATTTACATGGGTAAGATGGGTATAGAGGGCTATGGGCCAAATGCGGGCAATTGGGATTAGCTTAGGGGTTTAAAAAAAAGGGCGGCATGGAAAGTTGGGCCGAAGGGCCTGTTTCCATGCTGTAAACCTCGATGACTCTGACTCTATGACATCAACTCAAATCCTTTTAGGACATTCTGAAATGCTGTATTTTAGGAAGCAATGGCAGGAACTAAATGCTTGTATTGTTTGTGCACATATTCCAACCCGTTCAGCCACAGCAGAATTTAATGGATTTGTAGATGCAGACTAACTTATTTAATCACTATCTGAAACATGTCTCATAATATTGCGTGCTAACAAAAGCAGACACATGCAGGCTTCGCTCACACTTAATGAGAAGGATCCAAGAGTGTTTGTACTCGGTTTCGAAAGTGCAACTTTTCACATTTGAGGCAAACGCAATAGCTACTACACTACAGAATCAGCTGACAGCTTGAATTAAGCCCATTCTTAATTCAAGAAGAAAACCGTTACTTTCAACCTTATTTCTCAACTTATCTTGAACTTCAAAATTTCAATGCGTTCGTCTGGCAAATATCTAAGGAAGGAATGATTTCTGCTCAATCATTAATGCATCATTCTCATCTTCCTTCGAATTATCTCAACCAATTCTACTCAGTACTTGACTAGTTATTCAATATTTAACATCAATACATTATTTGACACATGTGTCCTCATATGAATTGAACATCTTTGAAATTAAAGATCACTATATTGCAAACATAACTGACCAACAGAAGGGATCGAGTCATGGGCTAATACAGATCCCATGGTGCTTATTTGCGATTGACCATAGTCAGCTTTTAAACTCAGTCAACTATTTTCAAATTGAAGAGATTTTAGTGCTATCCGTTAGTTAGACTTGAGCATTTTGTTTTTATGGGTGTGAAAGATTCAGGCGCATAAATTTCGGCCATCTATGCGAAAGTCCAGTAGATCCAAAATGGGTCTAGATTTCATCATCTGTCTGAGCGGTTTCTCCTATTTCTATGCTCTGAAGAAAGATTTTTAAAAAAGATTCTTCTGGGAAATGTGCGCCATTTCCTCCAGTTCACTTACAGTATCATTTGTGTCTGTCTTTTTGAGCACACACTAATATTAGACATGGTTCAGATGGTGATTAACCATGTTAGTCTGCACCGACAAACCCATTAAATTCTGTTGTCGACTGAATGAGATGTTAATATGTGCACGTTGTCAAAATAGAAAAGTTTCTTTTCTGTCAGCGGCTCAAACAAAATCAGTATTTCTTATTTTACAGAAAGGGTTTGAGGCCGAGTACAGAGCAAAGATAAAATGGTTGTAACATCTAAATGGGAAAGTGCTTAGGAAATCAGAAACACAAAGGGTATTGGGAGTCATTGTTCAAGATTCTCTTAAAGTTAACATGCAGGTTCAGTTGGCAGTTAGGAAGGCAAATGCAATGTTCGCATTCATGTCGAAAGGGCTAGAATACAAGAGCAGGGATGCACTTCTGAGGCTGTACAAGGCTCTGGTCAGACTCCATTTGAAGATTGTGAGCAGTTTTGGGCCCTATATCGAAGGACGGATGTGCTGGCCTTGGAAAGGGTCCAGAGGAGGTTCACAAGAATGATCCCTGGAATGAAGAGCTTGTCGTATGAGGAACGGTTGTGGACTCTGAGTCTGTACTCGTTGGAGTTTAGAAGGATGAGGGGGGATCATATTGAAACTTACAGGATACTGCGAGGCATGGATAGAGTGGACGTGGAGAGGATGTTTCTACTAGTAGGAAAACCTAGAACCAGAGGGCACAACATCAGGCCAAAGGGACGATCCTTTAAAACTGAGATGAGGAGGAATTTCTTCAGCCAGAGAGTGGTGAATCTGTGGAATTCTTTGCCACAGAAGGCTGTGGAGGCCAGGTCATTGGGTGTCTTTAAGACAGAGATAGATAGCTTCTTGATTAATAAGGTAATCAGCGGTTATGGGGAAAAGACAGGAGAATGGAGATGAGAAAATTATCAGCCATGATTGAATGGCGGAGCAGACTCTATTGGCCGAGTGGCCTAATTCTGCTCCTATGTCTTATAGTTTTATGGTTTTATTTCCCAGAAGCACATTTTTAAAAACTTGTTCTTCATAATAAAGAAATAGGAAAAACCACTCAGGCAGATGAGGAAATCGAGAATCAGTCTGAATCTGTTGCACTTCCATAGATGAACGAGATTTAGGCGCAAGAATGTTTCACTCCCAGAATAAAGAGGGATCATGTATAACTAACAGCTCATTCTTAAATCTCTTCCCTTGAAAGATATTTGATGTTAAAAAATAAGCTGACTGGTTAATCTCAAATATATCCACTCCATCTGACGAAGGAGCTGTGTTCCAAAAGCTGATGGTATTTGCTACCAAATAAACCTGTTGGACTTTAACCTGGTGTTGTGAGACTTCTTACTCATCTCAAATAAGCAGCATTGCATGTGTATTGCCCAGTGACTCGATTTCTTTTGTTGGACAAGCATGTTTACGCTTCAATGTTGTGTATTTCAGAGATATTCAACACAGAATGTGTTATGTTGATATTTAATGTTGAATAACTGGATATAATTGGTTGAAACTATTCTACGGAAGATGAGAATGATGCATTTATGCATTAGCAGAAATCACTGTCCCTTTAGTCATTTGCAGATGAACGCTTTTCAATTTTGAAATTCTAGATAAGTTGACATATAAGGTTGAAAGTAGCCATGATGTTGAGATGCTGGCGTTGGACTGGGGTGGGCACAGTAAGAAGTCTCACAACACCAGGTTAAAGTGCAAAAGGTTTATTTGGTAGCACGAGCTTTCGGAGTGCTGCTCCTTCATCAGATGAATGGGGAGCTGGGTTCACAAACAGGGCAACCATTTAATGTAACGATTGTCTTCTCGCATTGAGGTACATGAAGTCTCAGTCTAGCCATTAGAACGTGCAGCAACAGAGCGGAGCTGAACAATGCAGAGAGACTGATCGTCAGTTCCAGAAATATTAAATTGAGAATTAGGAAATATAGATTAAATAAATGTATTGATATTAAATGTTGAATGAAGATGTGCAGGTTAGGTGGATGGACATGCTAAATTGCTCCTTGTGTTGGATGCATTAGACATGGGAAATGAGTCGTGTTACGGGGATAGGACAGGGGAAAAATCCTGATTACGAGACTCTGGCGTCGCTGCAGATTCGCTGGGCTGAATGGCCTTTTCAGCATGTAGGCAATCTATAAAGCTATGAAACAAATACTGAGTATATTTGGTTGAAATTATTCGCAGGAAGATAAGAATTAAGTATTAATGATTGTGCAGAAATATTTGCTTCCTTAATCATTTGCCAGACGAAAGCTTTTTAATTTTAAACTACAAATTAAGTTGAGATATCAGGTTGAACGTAACGGATGTGTTTTTCTATTCAGTGACATGGGCTCTCAATCTCACCATACGAACTTGCAGCAACACAATGGAGTTAAGCATTCTAGTCATGATGTGGAGATGCCGGCGTTGGACTGGGGTAAACACAGTAGGAGTTTTAACAACACCAGGTTAAAGTCCAACAGAGGAGGATTGCAACAGACACCTCCAGCCACTGAAAGATGCCCTCATAAGAACAGGATATGGCGCTCAACTCATCGATCGACAGTTCCGACGCGCCACAGCGAAAAACCGCACCGACCTCCTCAGAAGACAAACACGGGACACGGTGGACAGAGTACCCTTCGTCGTCAAGTGCTTCCCCGGAGCGGAGAAGCTACGGGATCTCCTCCGGAGCCTTCAACATGTCATTGATGAAGACGAACATCTTGCCAAGGCCATCCCCACACCCCCACTTCTTGCCTTCAAACAACCACACAACCTCAAATGGACTATTGTCCGCAGCAAACTACCCAGCTTTCAGGAGAACAGTGACCATGACACCACACAACCCTGCCACAGCAACCTCTGCAAGACATGCCAGATCATCGACACGGATGCCATCATCTCACGTGAGAACACCATCTACCAGGTACACGGTACCTACTCTTGCGACTCGGCCAACGTTGTCATAGAAATCATAGAAACCCTACAGTGTAGAAAGAGGGCATTCGGCCCATCGAGTCTGCACCGACCACAATCCCACCCAGGCCCTACCCCCATATCCCTACATATTTACCCGCTAATCCCTCTAACCTACCCATCTCAAGACACTAAGGGGCAATTTTAGCACGGCCAATCAACCTAACCCGCACATCTTTGGACTGTGGGAGGAAACCGGAGCACCCGGAGGAAACCCACGCAGACACGAGGAGAATGTGCAAACTCCACACAGACAGTGACCCAAGCCGGGAATCGAACCCATGTCCCTGGAGCTGTGAAGCAGCAGTGCTAACCACTGTGCTACCGTGCCGCCCACTGTGCTACCGTGCCGCCTGATACGCTGCAGCAAAGGATGTCCCGAGGCATGGTACATTGGGGAAACCATGCAGACGCTACGACAACGGATGAGTGAACAGGGCTCGACAATCACCAGGCAAGACTGTTCTCTTCCTGTTGGGGAGCACTTCAGCCGCCACGGGCATTCAGCCTCTGAACTTCTCCAAGGCAGACTTCATGACACACGACAGCGTAGAGTCGCTGAGCAGAAACTGATAGCCAAGTTCTGCACACATGAGGATGGCCTAAACCGGGATGTTGGGTTTATGTCACACTATCAGTAACCCCCACAGCTTGCCTTCTGGACTTGCTGGCTGTCCTGTCTGGAGACAATACACATCTCTTTAATCTGTGCTTAATGCTTCCTCCACTCACATTGTCTGTATCTTTAAGACCTGGTTGGCTGCAGAGATTCGCATTCTAATCAGTATTCTGTAACTTGATTTTGTGTCTCTGTGCCCTGTTTGAGAGCAGATTTCCACTCCATCTGATGAAGGAGCAGCGCTCCAAAAGCTAATGGCATTTGCTACCAAATAAACCTGTTGGACTTTAACCTGGTGTTGTTAAAACTCTTACTGTGTTAAGCATTGTAGTCAGGCCAATTGGCAGAGGCGGGCATTCTGCCACTTGTTTGTGGAGTGGATTGATTGTCACGTTCACCTCACACGCTAAAAGTCCCCTGTTTGAAACTAGGCCGAAACATTCATTTAGTTTTCTCGTGTAGGGTGAGGGAAATCTGTCTGATTTCAGTTAGTTGCTGAACATTATCCGAATCTCGATGTTACACCCATTTTAGCTTTGTTCTGGCCTCGGCCTCAAATTGTTTGTGCCAAATAAGAAATGCTGAATTTTTGTGATGCAATGACAGGAAAGAACCGTTCCTATTTTGACACCGTGCACATATCAGCAAGTCATTCAGTCTACAACAGAATTTAATGGGTTTATAGGTGCAGACTAACATAGTTAATCACCATCTGAAACATGTCTCGGGTGAGTGAAGTCTGTATGATTTCAGTTTGGTGCTGAATATTTTCGGAATCTTGATGTTATGACATATTATCTTTGCTCTGACCCCGGCCTCAAATGCTTTCTCAAAAATCAGGAATGCTGAATTTTTTGACACAAATTTTACAAAATTGTGTAAATTCTCTAAAACATGTTGAATTTTGTCCAAAACGTATTTGAGTTTAGCATTTATTTAATGTCCGAATCTTATTAAATGAATTTTGTTTCGTAGAATTTAACTTAAAACAGTCAGTTTCTGTTCATGAATAGTTTCCAAACATTAATTTCTCCAGAGAAGCTGAAAAAATGTTCGTCAGCATTTATCTGAATAAGTGTAAAGCTATTGAAGACATTTTTCATCAAAAGTAACATGGAAATTGTGAGCATCTTTTAAAGGTTTGCAGCGAGCCAAACAGGAATCGAACCTGGAACTGCTGATCCGCAGTCAGACGCGTTATCCATTGCGTCACTGGCCCACATGCAGGTACGTGACGGATGTTGCATGTTGGCCCGATATTTCAAAAGTTTCAGGCAGAAACTTTGTCAAACGTTTGCGTTTACTTGTGAGGAAAAGGTCCATCATTGAGGTTGTCTTTATTCATTTGCAATCATCCCTAATTGCCCTTGAATTGAGTTGCTGAGTTAACCTGCCGTGGTGGAATTCAAACTGCTGCCTAAAGACTATAAGACTACCCAACCACTAACCATTCCCCTCAGAAGATCAACACTCGAATATTACTTGAATGTAATACTTCACACGCATATGGCATTAGCTCTTACATATGCCTCAATAGGCATTCAGAACAAAAATGAAATAGAAGTGCTGAGAATCCACTGCACACTGAGAAGGAAACGTGATGCTCCTATTTTGACTCAGCGCACATTTTATTAGTTCGTGCAGTGGCTACAAGAACAGGTCAGAGGCTGGGAATCCTGTGGCGAATAACTCACCTGACTCGGACAATCGGGAGAGAGATTTACTCTGATACCCTGTGCGATCTTTGCAGTGTTAGGTGGGACAGTGTAAAGGAAGATTTATTCTTCCATATACTGTGCTGTATCGGCCTCTGATGAAGCAGAGCCTTTGCTGTTGAGAATTGCCTGACACGAGAAGGTGACCGACCAGTTCATGTGTCAAATCACCGAGGTTCTCCTCGTTGTTCAATCGTTCTGTCTCTGGAGTTTATCATAAAAAAGACAGACGTGAAGGTGTCTCTTCACAGATAATTCACTGGGTGGCGCAGAGACTCTATCACTGAACAGCCTTGAGTTCAGCCATGTCCCAGACAGGACTGGGGAAAAATGCCTTTCTGGGAAAAGGGGCTCACGTGTAGTCGGGAAAATGGAGCTGTGTCGATGAGCTTTGGCGAAAGGAGTTAAGAAAAATCAGAATTGGTTGATTTTTCATTCAAGATTTATTTAAAATTTTCAGAGAACGTTGAACAGAAGAGTTGCTTTTAAAGTTGACAAAAGTGAACATGACGATTTAGCTTCACATTGAGCATAGAACACATCTGCTCCGAGCTGTCCAATATATGTACAACTGTTACACACACAAGAAATATTAAATAGGAGCTAAACATATCGGGAAATGAACAATTGTGAATAAGGAATGAGAAAAATCATTGATACATACATGAAATTTAAACTACAGGGAAACTATCAATACAGTTTACATTACAAAAAAAATTCCTCGTACATTTCATATTGAAAACTGAAATACCGACCACGCTTGTCTCAGTTAGAGGTGCGGAATGATAAATTGAGAGAATTTTACTGTTAAGAGTCACTGAGAGCAGATATTGTATTTGAGTCATACGGAGTTCTTAATAATCAGCGAAGGGAAATCGACCGCATCCAAAATTCGACCCATCACTTGATCTGTAAAAGAGAGATACAATAATGAAGCAGATGTTTATGATGCGGGGCATTAGTGTTAGTTTTTAATCATTGAAACATTTCGAGGTTTTTCCAATCCGTTCTACCAGTTTGAAATGAGGGTGAATTGTATCATCTCACCTTCACCAGAGTGACAGCCGTGCTGTAGAAAATGCTTAGGAAGAACAGGGCTATGAATGTGGAAGCGGTGGTCCTGATGTTGCTGTTGTCATCCTTACTGTTTTCAATCCAGATGCTGTCTGTAGAATCTATGGGTGTCACAGCCGAGGAAATATAATTAGATTGCTTTATTTATCCAACATAACTAAATGCTACTTTGTATATTCTCATTTCTCTTTCCTAAGCTATTAATTCAATCTCCAATTGAATTTTCATATTTATCAACTATTGAGTTCGTGACACTCAGTAGCCGATCTCTGTAACTATTTTCATACATTCTTACATTCCTCGTACAGACTGTATGGGAAAATATGGCAACTTTTCTTCAGTATCAGTTCATTTTCCAACGATTTCATCCTACCTATTATTGGAGAATATCATGATGTGTTTCGAGGGAGATTTCTGATCTGATTATTTGTAAACTGTGAATGTTTCTATTTAAGAACTCGAATGTGAGTTTCCATCTTGTTTGTTTATCTGTGATGGAAACAGTTGTTACATTATTCACTTAAATCTGTTTCTCATTGAGAATATTGTTCAGTGTGTTTGTTGACTTATTTTGTTATTGAAACAATTGTTGGAGAATGTGTCTTTTAAAAAAGTAGCTTGAATTATACTTCCATCAAAAGCCTGACTTTTGTGTTTGTGTTTGAGTTTGTTTATGTGTGCATTATTACTTGTTTGCGTTCATGTATGTATGTATTAATGTGTGACCCTGTGCCAATGTGTGTTAATTTGTAAATTCATGCGTCTGTATCTGTGTGTAAATTATGTTTCTCTGTCAATGTGTATATACCAGTGATCTATTGTGTGTTCAAGTCGCTGTTTATTTAGTAATGTCTATATTATTGAATGTTTATGAGCTCATGCCTGTTAATATATCTGTTAATGTGCTTTTGGTCTTCCACCTATCTGTCAGTGCAGTAGTGTTTGTTCCTGTGTGTGTGTGTGTGTGTGTGTGTGTGTTAATGTGTTTTTATGCTTTGTTAGATCTTTATAAACATGATTTGATATATAGAACATAGAACAGTACAGCACAGAACAGGCCCTTCGGCACACGATGTTGTGCCGAGCTTTATCTGAAACGAAGATCAAGCTATCCCACTCCCTATCATCCTGGTGTGCTCCATGTGCCTATCCAATAACCGATTAAATGTTCCTAAAGTGTCTGACTCCACTATCACTGCAGGCAGTCCATTCTACACCCCAACCACTCTCTGAGTAAAGAACCTACCTCTGATATCCTTCCTGTATCTCCCACCACGAACCCTATAGTTATGCCCCCTTGTAATAGCTCCATCCACCCAAGGAAGTAGTCTTTGAACGTTCACTCTATCTATCCCCTTCATCATTTTATAAACCTCTATTAAGTCTCCCCTCAGCCTCCTCCACTCCAGCGAGAACAGCCCTGGCTCCCTCAACCGGTCCTCATAAGACCTACCCTCCAAACCAGGCAGCATCCTGGTAAATCTCCTCTGCACTCTTTCCAGTGCTTCCACATCCTTCTTATAGTGAGGTGACCAGAACTGCACACAATATTCCAAATGTGGTCTCACCAAGGTCCTGTACAGTTGCAGCATAACCCCACGGCTCTTAAACTCCAACCCCCTGTTAATAAAAGCTAACATACTATAGGCCTTCTTCACAGCTCTATCCACTTGAGTGGCAACCTTTAGAAATCTGTGGATATGAACCCCAAGATCTCTCTGTTCCTCCACAGTCTTCAGAACCCTACCTTTGACCCTGTAATCCACATTTAAATTAGTCCTACCAAAATGAATCACCTCACATTTATCAGGGTTAAACTCCATTTGCAATTTTTCAGCCCAGCTTTGCATCCTATCTATGTCTCTTTGCAGCCTACAACAGCCCTCCACCTCATCCACTACTCCACCAATCTTGGTGTCATCTGCAAATTTACTGATCCACCCTTCAGCCCCCTCCTCTAAGTCATTAATAAAAATCACAAAGAGCAGAGGACCAAACACTGATCCCTGCGGCACTCCGCTAGCAACCTGCCTCCAATCCGAAAATTTTCCATCCACCACCACCCTCTGTCTTCGATCAGACAGCCAGTTACCTATCCAATCGGCCAACTTTCCCTCTATCCCACACCTCCTCACCTTCATCATAAGCCGACCATGGGGGACCTTATCAAACGCCTTACTAAAATCCATGTATATGACATCAACTGCCCTACCTTCATCAACACACTTAGTTACCTCCTCAAAAAATTCTATCAAATTTGTGAGGCACGACTTGCCCTTCACGAATCCGTGCTGACTATCCCGGATTAATCCACATCTTTCTAAATGGTCGTAAATCCCATCTCTAAGGACCTTTTCCATCAATTTACCAACCACCGAAGTAAGACTAACCGGTCTATAATTACCAGGGTCATTTCTATTCCCTTTCTTAAACAGAGGAACAACATTCGCCATTCTCCAGTCCTCTGGCACCATCCCCGTGGACAGCGAGGACCCAAAGATCAAAGCCAACGGCTCTGCAATCTCATCCCTTGCCTCCCAAAGAATCCTAGGATACATTTCATCAGGCCCAGGGGACTTATCGACCTTCAGTTTATTCAAAACTGTCAGGACATCCTCCCTCCGAACATCTATTTCCTCCAGCCTATTAGCCTGTAACACCTTCTCTTCCTCAAAAACATGGCCCCTCTCCTTGGTGAACACTGAAGAAAAGTATTCATTCATCACCTCGCCTATCTTTACTGACTCCATACACAAGTTCCCACTACTGTCCTTGACTGGCCCTAACCTCACCCTGGTCATCCTTTTATTCCTCACATAAGAGTAAAAAGCCTTCGGGTTTTCCTTGATCCGACCCGCCAAGGACTTCTCGTGTCCCCTCCTCGCTCTCCTAAGCCCCTTTTTCAGCTCATTCCTTGCTAACTCAATCGAGCCATCTGAACCTTGTTTTCTCATACCTACATAAGCTTCCCTCTTCCTTTTCATAAGACATTCCACCTCTTTCATGAACCATGGTTCCCTCACTCGGTCATTTCCTCCCAGCCTGACAGGGACATACCTATCAAGGAAATCCAGTATTTGTTCCTTGAAAAAGTTCCACTTTTCATTAGTTCCTTTCTCTGACAGTTTCTGTTCCCAACTTATGCCCCCTAATTCTTGCCGAATCGCATCATAATGACCTCTCCCCCAATTGTAAACCTTGCCCTGCCGTACGGCCCTATCCCTGTCCATTGCAATAACAAAATACACCGAATTGTGGTCACTATCTCCAAAGTGCTCTCCCACAACCAAATCTAACACTTGGCCCAGTTCATTTCCCAGTACCAAATCCAATGTGGCCTCACCTCTTGTCGGCCTATCCACATATTGTGTCAGGAAACCCTCCTGCAGACACTGCACAAAAACTGCCCCATCCGAACTATTTGACCTACAAAGGTTCCAATCAGTATTTGGAAAGTTAAAGTCCCCCATGACAACTACCCTGTGACCCCCACACATATCCATAATTTGCTTAGCAATTTCTTCCTCCACATCTCTATTACTATTTCGGGGCCTATAGTAAACTCCTAACAACGTGACCGCTCCTTTCCTATTTCTAACCTCAGCCCATATTACCTCAGTGTGCAGATCCCCCTCGAAGTGCCTTTCCGCAGCCGTTAAACTATCTTTGATTAACAATGCCACTCCTCCACCTCTTTTACCAGCTTCCCTACACTTAGTGAAACATCTGTACCCCGGAACGTCCATCAACCATTCCTGTCCTTGACCGGCCCTAACCTGGGTATGTTAATGTCCTCATTTGTATTAATGTGTGCGTTTGTGTTCTCTTGTCTATTGGCATGTTAATGCTTGCATCTACACCTGTGTCTCTGAATATTTTGCCGTCTGTTGATCTATGTATTTGTGTTTCCATGTGTACTCTGTTAACGTGCATCTATGTGTTTATGTTTGTGTTTGAGTGTGTGCATCTTTAAATCCATATTCTTTAATTAAGGTTATATTTGCATTCCATGTCCTTCGGTGATTATGCTCGTGTGCATTTTATATGCTTGCGTTTACATCTGCTTGTTTGTGTGTGCCTGTATACGTGTTTGTGTGCGTTTCCGTGTTTATTTGTGTAGCCATGTTTTTGTGTCTGTGTGTTTGTATCTGTGTACAATTGTATGCTTGTATGCACATGTGTGTATTCGATGTGCATTTCTAGGATTCTGTGATTTCAGTGTTTGTTTGTGTGTATACATGAGCATTTGCGTAAGGAATGTATAATGTATGTACCGATTTGCGAACGTCTTTCCATGTCAGGGCTTGTGTGTGTCTGTGTGCATGTGTGCGCTTGTAAATACGTGTCGATTTTGTTTTTCGTGTGTGCATGTGTGTGTGTTTGCGTGTGTGTGATTCTGCACCTGTGTGTGTTTCTATGTGTATTTCTGTGTTTACGTGCGTGCTTGTATGTGTGCACGAAAGTGTGTATCTTTGTGTCGCTGCATTTGTTTGTGTGTGCTTGTGTGTCAGACTGTCTGCCTTAATGTTTTTGTGAATGTGTGCAATTGTGTGTACATGAGTTTGCACTTGTGTGTAATTGTTCGTGTGTTTGCATGTTTACATGGATATATATGTGTTTATTTTTGTACTTGTTTGTATAGGCTTATGTATCCGCGTATTTCTTAGTTTGAGTATTCGTGTGTATGCCTATATTTGTGTGTGTACATATTTGTGCCCGTGAGTATGCATGTGTTCGCTTTTGTGTAGGCGCATGCGTGCATTTGTGTCTGTTTATGTGTGTAATCTTTGTGCATGTTTGTGTTTTTCTTTGAGTATATTTATGTCTGTGTGTATTTGTGTTTTTGCATGTGTGTATTTGTTTGGGTGTGTGTTTCTGTGTGCGTGCATGTGGATGTCCGTCATGTGTGTGTTGTTTTGTCGTTCGCCTGTATATTTACTATTGTACGAAGTTTCACAGGATGAAAATAATAGACTTTGACCCTGATGGGTGCGAATTATGGAGAATGTTTTCAACATCCTCTGTTGATATTTCTCTTCTGTGAGGTGCAAGGTGAAATTCGTTGAATTAATGCAACAATTTATTGATCCACATCCAAATCAGGGATAGGTGTATGAACACCCAGGGAGGATACAGTCACCAGTTTAAATTCGGATTGTGTGAAATCAATGTTAGCAAACGATGAACAGGGTGTTTAAACTTTGAAAATAACGTTCCATAAATATATATTCCACAACATGATTTGCATGTTGGAAGTTTAGAATTTGCAGCCAGAAAGGTGGAGAACTTTTGGTGACTGAGGAATTGCCATAGAAACCCAATCTCTTCCATATCTTCAGCTCGGGGATGGGAAGCATTGTGAGTTCATCGTTTCGTTCTCTCATATGGACTGAGCAATTTCCATTTTGGTTTTCTCTGCTGAGGAGCTGTAGATACAGTGGATTCACTACTGTCCCTCTTCATCACTGGGAAATTGGGGTAGAGTACATTAACTAATGTCCTTCCCCCTCTTTTTGGGGCGAGTGCTGATACAGTGGATGAACTACTCTTTGTTGCGAAGCGAGGGTACAGTGCTTTACCTAACGCTGCTTCCACTCTCATTGTAGGTGGAGTGCGGGTACAACCCCCTCACTTTGCTGGGACAGTGGGATTACTGTGGATTACATAATGCCCCTCCCCTCTCTTTGCTGGAGGAGTGGGAATCCAGTGTGTTAACAGTTTCAATCCCCACTCTCTCTGATGGGGGATTGGTGCTCTATGTCAGTGTGTGACCCTCACTTCAGTTCCAAGTGGGTGTAGAGCAGCAACTTAAAGCTGACATCAATGTTAATGGGATGGATAATGAGAGAAGCAGGAACACCAAGATCTAAATATACTGCATTTGTTTATCTGAAATATGAATTCGGTGGATTTCACCTCAGCAGCAGGAAGGTTGGTGAAGCTATTTTGCATAATTTGGTAATGAATATGCTCTAGTCTGTCTCTAACCCAGGGTGCATGTCTCTGATATCGGAGCACTGATTCTACAAGACTTGTAAATATGAGACCCAAACCAAAGAGACCTGATAGAAGTAAAACTGGAAAACAATCAAGTAAGCGATTGGGTATTTTCTTCATTGGAGGAAAAGGTTTTATTATTTTTATTGAAGTTTCGAATATAACTATGATTTTCATTTACATGAATTAACGGTGTCCATCAGTGCAAGAGAAATGTTCACAAAACTGGGTTTACCGCTGGATTTGTCAACCGTTCTGTTGATGATCTTCAAGGGGATGGCTTCATGTCCCACCACACATGAGTAAGAAGCGCCACTGGACCACTCCTCCGCTGCAATGGTTAACAGGCTGTACATGAAGAAGGAGCCATTGCCGTTCTCCGCTACCACCTCGGTGTTCTGATAGTTCCCAGGCTTGTCATTGATGGTCCACTTGACGAAGATCTCTCGGGGGGAGAAACCTTTCACTAAGCAGCTGAGGGAGACGAATCTGTGAGAGGAGATTTCTTCTGCCGAGGGCAGGAGGACAGAGACGGAAGGTTCCTGTGGGTTTTTAACTGTAGAAAATGTACAACATGCGTCAATTTCGGAAGCAATGGAACTCCTGGATACAGGTCATCGAGTCATAGAGTTTTACAGCACAAAACGAGGCCCTTCAATCCATTGTGACTGCGCCGGCCAAGAAACACCAATCTCTTTTAATTCCATTATCCAGCACTTGCTCCATAGCCTTGGATGCATTGGTGTTTCAGGGACTCATTTAAATGTTTCTTAAATGCTGTGAAGGTTCCTGTTCCTGTTCCTACCAGCCTGTTCCTGTTCCTGTTCCTGTTCCTACCAGCTTGTTCCTGTTCCTACCAGTTCCTGTTCCTACCAGCCTTTCAGGCAGTGAGTTCCACATTCAAAACACCCTCTGGGTGAAAAAAAGGTTCTCCCCAAATGCCCTCTCACTCTACCATCCGTTAATTAAATCTATGTCATCTGGTTTTTGACCCTTCCACGAAGGGGAGATGTTTCTGAGTTATCTACCCGATCTAGAAAGTGTATTTGATGCTGACTTTGAAAGGTTTCCATTTTTCATTTTGGGATTTGCCCAGTTTTTCAGTTCAGAGCAGAGGTTGTTCCAATCAATTTCTTGGTGAACATTTTGGTCTGAACTAGAAAGTTACTTTTAGTTTACAGCACAGAAAGAGGCCATTCGGCTGAACTGGTCTGTTCTGCTGCTAAACTTAAAATCACGTCCCTCCTCCCTTCTTACTCCATCTAAGCGTTGTCTTCTAATTATTGTTACTTCATCTACTTTTCAATTCTCACATCGAATTTATTATCTACAGGCCCAGAGTGTTTACTATCTGGAACTACCAATCAGAGTAGACGATTAATACACCGAATAGCAAAGATTGACTTAACCACTTACACTGGAAATATACACAATGACTGATCTATTGTTTCAATCTGGCCGCTCACCTTCTTCCTTGTGGATCGATAGTCTTAAAGGAATCGGCTGATCCTCATTTCTCGCCACACATTCGAACACGTCCCCACTCTGCCAGGCTTGTGTCGAGATGTTTAATTTGCTGACCACACTGCCTGAATGTTGGTCGACAATCTCTGATTTTAAATGCTTCTTTCCTTGGCTCCAGGACATGTTGAATCCAGCGTGAGCTTTAGAAATGACACATGTTAAGGTCACGGTCGCCTCCAGTAGGAATTGTTCCATGGGCGGAGGCAGGAGAGTGATCCTGGAATTGGTGCATGAGGGATAATCTGTGAAAAGAAATGAAAATCAAACCGAATTTCATCTTCAGAATCAAAACAGCAGTATTCAGCCTTCACTCGCTGATGTAGAAAAAATAAACTTCGGGATATCAACCTCGAGATGTCGTCTTTAATCGTCTATACTCAATGGAAAGCCAGGTTGGTCTGCGAAAACTATACAGTAAAGTCGATGACTCCAGGTATTATTCTAATGAATGAGCATTGCAGCAGTCCCAGTGAAAATATAACATTCCTGATATCGGAAAGGCAATACTAAACTCTGATTGATAAATAGGGTGGGTGCACTTTCGAGCACATTATCTTGAAGATGTTAACATTAGAATATATGAACGAGGAGCAGCAGTCGGCCGTCTGGCCCCTCGAGCTTACTCCGCCATTCAATCAGATCAGGCTCATCTTTTCGTGCACTCAGATCCACTCACCCGCCCGCTCATCATAACCCTTAATTCATTTACTGTTCAAAAAGCTATCTATCTTTGCCTTTGATATATTCAGCAAAGTCGCCTCAACTGCTTAACTGGGCAGGGAATTCCATAGATTCACAACCCTTTGGATGAAGAAGTTCTTCCTCAACTCAACCCGATATCTGTCCCCCCCCCCCCCCCCCGCCCCCCCGCCTCCACCTTATTTTGAGGCTGTGCCCCCGAGTTCTAGTTTCACCCACCAGTGGAAACCACCTCCCTGCTGCTTATCTTATCTACTCTCTTCATAATCTTACATGTTTCTAAAAGATCCCCCCTCATTCTTCTGAATTACAATGAGTATAGTCCCAGTCTACACAGTTTCTCCTCAGAAGACAACACTCTCAATTCCGGAATCAACCCAGTGAATCCTCTTGGCACCCCCTGCAATGCCAGTTTATCCTTTCTCAAGTAAGGATACTAACGTTGTACACAATGCTATAGCTGTTGCCTCACTTTATAAAGCTGAACTTTATACAGCTGCACCATAACCTCCCTGTTTCTAAATTCCATCCCTCCAGCCATAAAGGACAAAATTCAATTTGCCTTCTTAATTACCTGCTGCACCTGTCAACCAATGTTTTGCGATTCATGCACAAGGACACCCTGATCCGACTGCACAGCCAAATGCAGCAATTTTTAGCCCTTCAATAATAGTCAATTTTGCTGTTAGAACATAGAAGATAGAAAAGCTACAGCACAAACAGGCCCTTCGGTTCACAAGTTGCGCCAAACATGTCCCTACCTCTTCGGCTTACCTATAAACATCTATCTTACTAACTTCCATGAACTTATCCAAAAGTCTCTTAAAAGACCCTATCGAATCCACCTCCACCACCACTACCGGCAGCCGATTCCACGCACCCACCATCCTCTGAGTGAAAAACTTACCCCTAACATCTCCTCTGTACCTACTCCCCAGCACCCAAAACCTGTGACCTCTTGTGGCAACCATTTCAGTCCTGGGTAAAAACCTCTGAGAATCCACTCTATCAATACCTCTCAACATCTTATACACCTCTATCAGGTCACCTCTCATCCTTCGCTTCTCCAAGGAGAAAAGACCTAGCTCTCTCAAACTATCCTCATAAGGCATGCCACCTAATCCGATAACATCCTTGTAAATCTCCTCTGCACGCTTTCTATGGCTTCCGCAACCTTCCTGTAATGAGGCGACCAGAACTGTACACAGTACTCCAGGTGGGGTCTGACCAGGGTCCTATATAGCTGCAGCATTATCTCCCGATTTCTAAACTCATTTCCTCTATTGATGAAGGCCAGTATTCCTTACGCATTTTTAACCAAAGCTTCTACCTGTGACGCTGCTTTGAGCGTCCTGTGAACCCGGAGCCCAAGATCCTTCTGATCTTCCACACTGCCAAGCATCTTACCCTTAATATTATATTCTTTCATCCTATTTGACCTGCCAAAATGCACCACCACACACTGATCTGGGTTGAAGTCCATCTGCCACTTCTCTGCCCAGTCTTGCATTTTATCGATGTCTCGTTGGAACTGCTGACATCCCTCTACACTATCCACAACACCACCAAAACTTTGCGTCATCAGTAAACTTGCCAACCCATCCTTCCACTTCCTCATCCAGGTCATTTATAAAAATCACAAAGAGCAAGGGTCCCAGAACAGATCCCTGGGGCACTCCACTGGTGACCGACCTCCATGCTGAAAAAGACCCATCTACAACCACTCTTTGCCTTCTGTGGGCAAGCCAGTTCTGAATCTGCAAGGCAATGTCCCCTTGTATCCCATGCCCCTTCACTTTCTCAATAAGCCTTGAATGGGGCACCTTATCAAACGCCTTGCTGAAATCCACATAAACTACATCTACCTCTCTTCCCACGTCTATGTGTCTAGTTACATCTTCGAAAAATTCAATTAGGCTCGTAAGGCATGATCTGCCTTGGACAAAGCCGTGCTGGCTATTTCTGATCATACTATTCCTCTCCAGATGTTCATAAATCCTGCCTCTCAGGATCTTCTCCATCAACTTACCAACCACTGAGGTTAGACTCACTGGTCTATAATTTCCTGGGCTATCTCTTCTCCCTTTCTAGAATAACGGAACCACATCCGCAATCCTCCAATCCTCCGGAACCTCTCCCATCTCCATTGATGACGGAAAGATCATCGCCAGAGGCTCAGCAATCTCTTCCCTCACCTCCCACAGTAACCTGTGGTACATCCCATCCGGTCCTGGCGATCTATCTAACTTGATGCTTTACAAAAGCTCCAACACATCCTCTTTCCTAATATCCATGTGCTCAATCATCTCAGCCCACTGCAAGTCTGCACTGCGACTACCAAGATCCTTTTCCACTGTGAATGCTGAAGTAAAGTATTCATTGAGTACCTCTGCTATTTCTATCGGTTCTGTACAGACTTTCCCACCATCACATTTGATAGGTCCTACTCCTCCACATCTTATCTTCTTGCTCTTAACATACTTATAGAATGCCTTGGGGTTTTCCTTTATCCTGTCTGCCAAGGCCTTCTCATGACCCCTTTTGGCTCTTCTAATTTCCCTCTTATGTTCCTTCCTACTGGTTGTATACTCTTCTATATTTCTAACATTACCCAGCTCCCTGAACCTTTTGTAGGCTTTTCTTTTCTTCTTG
This sequence comes from Mustelus asterias, assembly GCF_964213995.1. Lineage (NCBI taxonomy): Eukaryota > Metazoa > Chordata > Chondrichthyes > Carcharhiniformes > Triakidae > Mustelus > Mustelus asterias. The sequence goes on from NW_027590629.1 coordinate 42,240, forward strand.
ACTAAATTCGTTACAGCTTTCGTGCACCATGGTTCCTGTAACCTACCATAACTCCCCTGTCTCATTGGAACGTTGCTGTGCAGAGTTCCAGACACATTTTCCTTGGAAATTTGCCACATTTCTTCTGTACATTTCCCTGAGAAAACCTCCTTCCAATTTATGCCTCTAATTTCCTGCCTAATAGCCTCATAATTGCCCTTACTCCAAATAAACACTTTCCTAGCTTGACCGATCCTAGCTCTCTCCAATGCTAATGTAAAGGAGATAGATTTATGATCACTATCCCCAAAATGCTCTCCCACTGAGAGATCTGACACCTGCCCAGGTTCATTCCCTAATACCAAATCAAGTACAGCCTCTCCTTTTGTAGGCTTATCCACATACTGTGTCAGGAAGTTTATTCCTACCAACATTGTACTCCATCTGCCAGACCCTTGCCCACTCACTGAAACTATCTATATCCCTTTGCAGACTTTCAGTGTCCTCTGCACACTTTGCTCCACCACTCATCTTAATGTCATCTGCGAACTTGTGCACACCACACTTGGTCCCCAACTCCAAATCATCTTTGTGAATTGTAAACCATTGCGGTCCCAACACTGGTCAGTGAGGCAAGCCACAATCACTCCCAGACACCTTTCGTCTCCCCAAATACTATCAGCACATAATAACGCTGATATCGAGTCCACCTCACTCACTATATGACATCAAAGTAGAGGGAAAAATTACCTGCGGTTCTAATAAAATCCTGAATGCTGAGCGATTCTAATGCCGCTCTTACACAGAAGGAAACATATGGCAGCAAATTAAAAGTTGTCCGTTGCTATGTACTAACTTCAATAATTCTTGATTTTGATTAAAATCAGAGCATACAATGACCAATTCCTCCCTCGGTTTGCATCTCTTACCCAGAGATCCGCTGATGTTCTGACTCTGTGTAAGCCCTTGATGAGTGACCTGGCAGGTATAGATCGCTTTGCTAAACCATTCCCCAGTGGAGATTGTCAGCCGACTGCTCGCCGAGAAGTTCCTGTTCACTTCCCAGACGGGGGAGGTGACAATTCCTGAATCCATGGGTTGTCCATTCTTCAGCCACTTCACCGTCATTGACTTTGGCTGGAAATCGATGATTGAACAGACGATGGTTGCAAATTTGCTGCTTGTGATTTCTTCACTGGAACTCACGGTAAGGATAACGGTTGGAGGTATGTCATCTTTAGAACCTTCAGAAAACACATATTAGTCATTTCCTGCAGAAGATGTTGATCAATCAAACTTCTGTTTACATTAGTAACTCACTTGCAGTCAATAGACACTAACCGGGACAATCCGGGGTCCGGATTATGTACATTTCTTTAAATGTGTTATAACCAAGACCCTACACAGGTTAACCGCAGCGTTTCTATTTTACACAAGCTGCACAACACTTACATGGCATTTCAATCCTCTTGACTGAGCCGCTGTGTCGAACCTCACAGTTGATTTTGCTGCATTCTCCCTCTGGCTCGGTGATGGTTAACTGGCTGCTCAGGGTATAGGTTTCCTTCGTGTTTCTCACTGATGGGTAAGTCTTAAACCCAGTGGTGATCGGCTGCCCATTTTTCTTCCAGGTTAGACTGGTGATTTCTGCGGAGTAGTCCATTGCCAAACAGCCGTAGGTGACAGAGCCGTTCGTGTTGTGTTGCTGACAGGAGGAGACCAGGCTGTATAGAATGGGTGGAGATGGTGTCGCTGAGAAAGAATAGCCGATTGAACAAATTAGACTCCGTTATTTATGTTCGTTAAGCCATCAGACATTTAAACTTTTGACCAGAATTATGAATCTATCCTAATATTTCCCAATAAACCAGACACCACATTTGAGATTCGATTAGTTCTCTGATTTAGGAACCATCGTCTGTCTGTTCCCTTGTAGAAACTTAAATCTCTTTCTCCGTCTCTTTCACACTGGAGAAAAAACACTTTGATGTTATTTGAATGACATAAATTGCATTGGATCAAAAGAGAAAAGCAGATGATTTTCTCTATTCTTTCAGCCACCATTTATTTCTCAATCAACAGCACCTTGTGATGAGGAAGTTGTCTCTTCATTCATTTCTTAGCAGTTTTGGGAATTGCCGGTGTTCAAACTGACTGATGCCCTCAACTCTCTCCACCTCATTACCAGCAAACATCCCAACCCCCCGCCTCCTACTAACCTCCAAACCCCCCAAACAAAGAACAATGACTTTCCTTCAAAAGTACCGTTAGGATGAATACTAATGTAATCACCATAAATCTCTCAAATGAGTGCCAATTCAAGTGCTTGAAACATTCTCTAATCTTCGGATCATGCATTAATAGCAGGAGTAGACCATTCGGTCCCTCGAGCCTCCTCCTCCATTCAGTGACATCATGGCTGAACTGATTGTGGTGTTAACTCCATATTCCAACCCCTCCCCTCAGCCCAATGACCAGCTGTCGACTCTTCCCGACTCTCTGTTCGATCCTTCAGCTTCCTGCACTGTCCACCGGCTTTCAACGCTTTCCTCCATCTCTCTATGCTCTTTCATGTCTCTCTGCACGTTCTTGCCCCCTCTACGCTTTCCCCCAGCTCTCTGTCCTTTCTTCCGATTCTCTGCCCTTTCCTCCGGCCTTTTGCACTTGGCCCCGTCTCTCTATGCTCTCTCTCTACCCTTTTATCCCGGCTCTCTGCAATTTCCGTCCATCCCCTCTCTGTGCTTTTATGTTTTCCCCCATCCCTCTGCACCTTCGCCCAACTCAGTGTCCTTTCCTCCTGTTCCTCGCCCTTTTCCAACGCTCTGTGCTCCCCGCCCCTCCCCCCCGACTATCTGTACTTTCGCACGGCTCTCCGCACTTACCTCCGTCTCTCTGTCATTGCTCCCAGCTGTCTGTCCTTCCAACCAACTCTATGCCCATTCTTCTGGACCGCTGCCCTTCCCTCAGTCTATATGCCTTTCCAAGCTGTTCGTTGCCCTGTCCCCCGGCTCTCTGCCCTTTGCCCCGGCTCTCTACTTTTTCTCCCGACAGTCTACCCTTCCGCCCGACTCTGTGCCCTTTTCCCCGTCTCCCTGTCCTTTCCTCCTGCTCTTTCTCCCGGCTCTCTGTCCTTTCCCTCGGCTCTCTGCCCTTTCACCTGGCTTTCCGTTCTTTACCCGGCTCCCTGCCCTTTTCCCCATCTCCCTGTCCTTTCCCCAGCTCCCTGCCCTTTCCCCCGACTCTCTACTCTTTTCCCCATCTCCCTGCCCTTCCCTATTGCTTTCTGCACTTTCCCCCATCTCTCTGTTCTTTTCCCGGCTCTCTGCATTTTCAAGTAGCTCCTTGCCATTTTCCATGGCCCAGAGCCCTTACAGCTCTCTCCACTCCATTGGCATGCTCCTGAAGTTGGGCATCCCTCCGTCTTCAGACCTCGCTTCAGGATGAGAGAGAGTGAGTGAATGTGTATGAGTCTGCGTGAGTGAGTTAGGTTGAATGAGTTAGGGCGAGTAAGTTAGGGGGAGCGAGGATGGGTTGATGAGGGTGGGTGTGAGTGTGAGTGAGTGTGAGTGAGTGAGGTTGAGTAAAGGTGGATGAGTGAAGGTGAGTGAGTGAGTGAGGGTAGCTGAGGGAGTGAAGATAATTGAGTGAGGCTAATTGAATGATGCTAAGCCAGTGAGTGCGTGGGAGTGGGTGAGTCAGGGTGAATGAGTGAGGGTGAGAGACAGTTAGTGAGGGTGAGTGAAGCTGAGTGAGTGAGGGTGATTGAGGATGAGTGCATGTGAGTGAGTGTCAGCTAGCATGAGTGAGGTTGGGTAAGTGAGTGAGGGTGAATGATTGAAGTTTTATGAGTGAGTGGGGGTGAGTGGGGTGTGTGAGTGAGTGAGTGTGAATTAGGCTGTGTGGATAAGGTTGACTGAGGGTGTGTGAGTGAGTGAGGATATGAGGGTCAATGATAGTGAAAATGAGTGAGTGTGAGCGAGGGTGAGTGAGGATGAGTGATTGCGAGTGAGAATAATTGAGGTTGGGTGAGTGGGGGTTAGTTTGCACGAAAGAATGAGTGAGCGTAAGTGAGTGAGGGTGTGAGCAAGCGAGGGTAGGTGAGTGCGGGTGAGTGTGTGAGGGTGGGTGCCGGTGAGTGGGTGATGGTGAGTGAGTAGGAATTAATGAGGGTAAGTGAGTGAGTCAGTCAGTGAGAGTGAATTGATTCAGTGAGAGTCAATAAGTAGGATGGGTCAGTAAAAGTGGGTCAGTGATCATTCACAATTACTCTGATCCCATTATCAGAATGATTCTCCAGATGATTTTGCCCTCAGTCTCAACTTTCCGTTGCCTGTTGTCCATAGCCGAGCTGGGGACTGCTCCATTCGGCCCCAGCACCTCCACCTCCTCCTCTTCCTCTCCATCGATCTTGTCCCGATTCTCCACATTGATCAGCTTTCAGTAACAGGGCTGTGTGAAGTCAGGCAGCAGTGTAAATCACTGGGCAGCTGCTTTAATGTCGCTGCCTTTCTTTAAGAAACCCATGTCAGTGAACAAATAGACAGGCTGAGGGAGCTGGAAGGGAAGTTTACAGCAAAACCAGGATGGGCCACACAGAAATGAAACACCAAGTTTACACCAATATTGGGCACCCAGTCGGCGTTAGTCTCAGCCAAGTCCCTCCCTATTGTCCAGTGTAACACATGAAAATCCCTACTTCCGACGTCATGTTGGATGGAATGTCATTGATGAAGCAGTAGAAGCTTGTTTGTCCCAGAACAGTCCTCTGCCGAACTCCTGCAGTGAAATCTGAACTGAAATGTTTGACCTCCAACAACCATTACCATCTTGCTTTGTGCTAAATATGAGTCCAAACAGAGAAGAGTTTCCCCCTGATTCTTATTCACTTGAGTTTTACTTGGGCTCCTCGATCCCGCACTCGTTCAAGTGCCACGGGGGTGGCGCGGTTGCACAATGGTTATCGCTGCTGCCTCAAAACGGCAGGGACATGGGTTCGATTCCCGACTTGGGTCACTGTCTGTGTGGAGTTTGCAACTCCACCCCGTGTCTGCGCGGATTTCCTCCGGGTGCTCCGGTTTCCTCTCACAGTCCAAAGATGTGAGGGTTATGAAGATTGGCCATGCTAAATTGCCCTGTAGTATCAGGGGGACTAGCTGGGGTAAATGCATGGGGTTATGGGGATATGGCTTTGGTGGGATTGCTGTTGGTGCAGACTCGATAGGCTGAATGGCCTCCTTCTGCACTGTAGGATTCTATGACTCTATCCTATGATGTCAAGGGCAGTCACTCTGACGTATGTCCGATGGAAAGTGTGTGAGAGAGTTTTTGGGTGTATATCTGACGGTGTGTGTTTGTGTGCGAGAGAGAGGGTGAATGTGTGTGTGAGGGTGCCTGTGTGTGATAGAGTCTGTTTGCACATATGTTAGACAGTGGTCTGTGTGTGCAAGAGGAGAGTGTGTGCGTGAGAGAAACAGCGTGTGAGATCGAGAATGTGTGTGTGAGAGAGAATGTGTGTTTGAAGGGTTATATTTTATGTGTGTGAGCGTGTGGCTGTTCTTGAAAGTGTGTGTGTGTGTGTGGACTGGTGGGGAGAGTGTGTGTGGGGAGTTTGTGTGAGACACTGCGTCTGTGTGTGATAGAGTGTGTGTTCATGTGGAAGGGAGTGTGTCTGTATGAGATACAGGGTGTCGGTGAAAGAGATTGTGTGTGTGAGAGGGAGGGTATGTGTGTGGTCTGGAGTGTTGTGTTCATGTGAAAGGGAGTGTGTGAGAGGGAGTGCCTGTTGGAAAGCAAAATAATATGCTAATGAGTGTGTGAGAGTCTGCATGGGATTGTGTGTGAGTGAGAAACATTTGTGCAATGTGTGTGGGAGATAGGAGCAATGTGTGTGTGTGCATGTGTGTGTGTGTGTGAGAGAGAGAGAGGCTTTGTGTGTGGTTTGTGCGTGTGAGAGTGTGTGAAACAAATGCGTGCCTTTGCACGTGTGAGAGAGTGGTCTGTGTGTGCAAGAGGAGAGAGTGTGGGTGAGAGAAAGAGTGTGTGAGATAGAGAATGTGTGCGCGTGAGAGAGAATGTGCGTTTGAAGAGTTATTCTTTATGTGTGTGAGAGTGTGTCTCTGTTCTTGAAAGTGTGTATGATCATGTGTAGAGGGGCGGGGAGAGTGTGTGTGAGCGAGAAAAAGCTTGCAAATTAGACAGAGTGGATGCGTGAGTGTGTGTGTGTGAGATAACTGTTGAGAGAACGTGTGCCTGTGATAGATGGAGTGTTTAAGATAGATACATTTTGTATACTTGTGAGAGACGGAGAGACTGTGTGCGAGATTGTGTGCGTGTATGAGAGAGAGTGCTTGTGAAGGATAGTGTTTGAGAGCAAGAATGTGCATGTGTGAGATAATGTGTAAGGGAGTGAGAGTGTTAAAGAGAGAGAAATATGTGCCTGTGTGAGAGCGAATGCGTGTGCAAGTGTTCGTATGAGAGAGATAGAGAGAGAGAGAGCATGTGAATGAGTGTGAGACAGAGTGAGAATGCATGGAAGAGGAAATGTGAGCGAGATAGTGCATGTGTGTGTGTGTGTGTGAGAGAGAGAGAGAGAATATGCGCACGAGAGTGTGAGATTGTGCTTATGTGAGAGACTGAGTGATGGGGGGTGGGGTAATGTAGAATTCTTAGAATGAGGCCCTTCATTTTAGTTTTACCATAATAAATAGACTAGGTTAAGGTGCCTTATATATAGTGAGAATTCACAATGTGCCTGAAACAATATAAGCAAAGGTATTATAAATTGCAAAGGTATTATAAACTGTATAACCACTAATTAATCAAGTATTATAAGCTTAAACTGTATTTTCAATATATATGTATTGTGCGCCTTGGCCAACTTCGTTCTGAATGCAGCATGATGGGAAACAGTGGTAGGCAGACCAACTTCCTTTAACAGAATGAAGAAAAGCAGCTTCTGTTATCTGTTTTTGGATATGCGAAAACAAGCTTAATCGTAGGCCTGCTATTTAAGGAAATAAATTTGTTCATGGGTAGCGAGGCTGGAGCAGTCTCTCATGCTGATAAAGGAGGCCAAGGTTCTAGCAAAAGTGTGACTCCTTTCACCAATTAAAAATCACAGATGTTAGTTATGGCCTTGGTTACTGGTGATGATGTGGGTTGGGTTTCCTAGGTAAAGGGGAAGGAACCTACATGGGCAATAAGCTGATAAGCTCCAATTCCTGTTGATAGGTGGAACATTATTGGCGAAGGTAATAATGTTGAATATTGTGATTTGGCCCTCCTGTCTGATGATGAGACTAGGCAGGGCATTGAGATGTTCAGAATAATATAATAATTTTACCTTGCAATATTAGGTCAAAAATGACAGTCAATTCTCATTGACTGTGTCTCTCCCCTGAAGCATGCATTAGCAAATAAATTTCTTTTCGTTCTTTAACTAGAGACTGTCATTCGCACTCTATGTATTGGTTGAGTGAGGTTCAACAACTACAGAGCACCCCAGGGGAATCACCTTCAGAAAATTCCTCTTACACACTGTCTGTGTGTAAGAGTGTGTGTTAGAGTGTGTACATGTGTGTGTGTGTGTGTGAGAGGGTTTGTGAGAGAGCCAGTGTGTGAGAGCAAGAATGTACATGTGTGAGATAGTGTGTGAAAGAGAGAAATAATTATGTGTGTGTATGAGAGAGAGAGAGAGAGAGAGATGCAAGAGGAATTGTGAGAGTGCATGTGTGAATAAATATGAGACAGCTTGAGCGTGTGACAGAGTATGTGTGACAGAGTGCATGTGAGTGTGCTGGAAAGAGAGTGTGAGACTGCTTATGTGAGAGTGTGTGTCTGTGTGTAAGAGAGAATGTGTGGGTGTGTGAGTGCTTCCGTGAATGGGGGTGTGAGAGATTGATTGAGAGAGCAAGAGTATCTATATATTCGTGTGTGAGAGACGGTATGTGTAATGGGTGTGAGAGAGAGAATGTGTGTGGGTGTGTGAGAGAGATCGTGTGAGAGAGATAGTAAGTGTGAGTATGTATGTGTGTTTGCATATGTGAGAGAATATGAGAGTGTGCATGTGTGTATTTATGTGTGTGAGAGTGTGTGATATGTGTACGTCTCTATCTGGCTGAATCGGTCTCAAAAGTCAGCCTTACCCTCACATTCCACTCTCAGCCTCAATCACTCTCGCAGTAAGTGGGAGTGACAAGTGAACACAATACGGACCACGGGCCAAGGGTTGGAAAAACATTTAAATCTTTCACAAGTCAATTCTAATTGAATAATTTCCAATTGCCTCAAAGAGCGAAACTTGTAAAAACTCTAGAAATTTGAAATAATCCACGACAAAGCGACGCACAAGATTACCCGCCCCATCATTCATTCCTTTCACTCTCCCCTTCACTAACAAGCAGTGACAATAGTGTGCATTATATGCAAGATGCACTGCAACAACTCACCAAGACGCCACAGAAAACACTGTCCAAACCCGCTGCCTTTACATCCTAGCAGGACAAGGGCAGCAGCCAGCCACATATAAACACGACCACCTGCAAGCTCCCCTCCAAGGCACACGCCATCCTGACTTGAAACAATATCTCAGTTCCGTCACAGTTGTTGGATCAAAATCCTGGAACTTTCTGCCTAACAACACGGCGGATGTCTGCAGGGCATGGACTGCAGTTTTTCATGTCAACACTTTCTCAAGGAGCAATTAGGGGAAATTAAAAATTCTTGCCGAGCAAATGGCTCTAAAATGCTTTCAGAAGATTAAAACTAAGATGCAAACGAATTGAACCCTCCAACTGTCATACTAAGCAGGTCAGGGGCTGTTATAGTACGGAGTACAATATAGTAAATCTCCCTTTCCATTTGCTCATCGAACATCCCAAGGCCGGTACATCACTGGTTAAAAGTCAACCAAATCTCTTTCTACAGTCTGTCTGAAGTTTCTGCTGTTTCTGGCGGTCACATTGTGCTTTAGGGATCTCATTTCTGAGACGCCGAGTCAAACATTAAATCAGCTTGTCACATTTCTCACAGGTACAAGTTTATTGAAAAAATAAATCAAATTTCACTCCCTGAAATACAGGAGAAGGAACCAGAAGATTTACAACCAGTCAGGCAGATCCCTGGTCTCAAACACGGTGACCACGCGCACAGAAACAGAACAGACACAAATGGTGCAACAATCGAGTGCACAGCAGATAGATCTGTTCACTCTGCCAATTTCATTCAAACTGTTTGATTCTAATTGATCAACGGTCAACTTACAACAACAGACAAAAACCTATTTTAAATTAAACTGATATTCATTTCAAAACTCCTTTCGCCTTTTAATTTTTCCTCTGTCTCACTTCTCGAAAACTATGTTAAAATGTAAATTCGCTGAAAATAATCAATCAAAAATAACAGATTCAGGACAGTTCAATGTCCCTAACAGAGATACAGTGACACAGTAACAATTCAATGTCCCTGACAGAGATACAGTGATACAGTAAGAATTAAACAAACCAAGAAACATTTACATTGAAAATCATTACCTGATTTGATCTAATTTCTTAATTGAATGTAATCAGCAATACATTCGAGGCAAAACACTTTATCGAGCTAAGCATAGCTGATTAAAGAAATGTTTTGTTTCTGAATTCACTTCCGATATAATTAAATATTCTCTAAAACGGATGATATTTTGCACGTCAGTGCACAATTCAGGGTCGTTTGTTTTGAATTAATTAGCACCAATATTATATTTTAAGTTATTGTTAATTGCCAGTTAGGTCTCTTGTCAGCTGATTTGTGCTCTGCAATATAATCAGTTTTCAATCACTGAGAACTTGCCTTTGCCTCGAACATTGTTCAGTAATTAGTTTCCAATTAAATCTTAAACAATAAACTTCAAATGACTGAATGGAAAGATTCAGACATCTGTAATTCATTTGCTTAAATCGAATCACATTGTAATGTTTCTCATTTCCATTTTTACTCCAAATGCCTTATTATAACCTACAAACGTGTTAAGAATGCATGCTTCTCAATTTGTATATACTGTAACGGCCTGGCAGTTTGAGATAAGTGAAACTGCTTCCTAGATTTAATAATGTGGACCATCCATATAATTTAATTACTGAACATATTGTTTAATTTTCGAAGATCTGAATTAAACAGTGAAAAACACAATGAGGGCAATTGATTCAAATCCTCTGCAACACTGAAACATGATGCACAAAATAAGTCCAGACCTTTTCTTCAGTATAATATTTAGTAATAATTAAACATAAGGTTCAGAGAGAAATAATTCTTCTATTCTGTCACTGATTCATCCCATAATTCTATTCTGTGTTCAGCAGTAATGGGAGACAAGGTGTTATTGTTAAGTGCAGCGCAAAAATTATTTTTACAATATTTATAATATCATTATAATACTTTTATAAAAATAATCTTTTGTAATTTCAAGCATTTACTTGTCAATCTTTAGCCAGTTTCTGTTGACACTTTACTACAATTCAAATACAATTATATGAACAATTACTTGATGTTAGCGAATTTACCTGTCAGAAAACATGTGTTCACTCTGTCACATTTATTCAAGCTATTTGATTCTAATTTATCAATGGTCAAATTACAACAACAAAAAATCAATAACTTATTTTAAATTAAGCTAATATTCATTTCAAAACTCCCTTCGACTTTTAATATTCTCTCCCTGACTGTCGCAAATCTCGAAAACTGGGCAAAAAATGTATCTTTTCGGAAAATGAGCACATCAAATATAACAGATTCAGGGTAGTGTAATGTCCCTAACAGAGATACAGTGACACAGTAAGAATTGTAATCCATATTTACTTTAATATGCAAGCATCAGTTAACATTAATAAAATGCTTTAACATATATTTATTTTATTTTTCCGAAACATGTTTGCTTTTTTCTTACAAGAATTTACAAACGTAGTTTGTTTATTTATTTAGCCAGAAAAAGGGTAACTGCTCAGTATCACTGCGTTTAAACAATACAGAAACAATTGAGAAACTCTAAACAATTTCACAAATTTTTAAATGAGATTCGTGACTAATTATTTCGGTATCCAATCACAAATTACTTGGAAGGAATATGTGGTTGCGCCTGCACAGAAAGAATCTAATAATCGGATATATAAATTGCGAAATAGCAGTGTGTTGTTCTCCAAAACCCATATTCAAGTGATTGCGAACTTAATCAGGGAGATAACGATTAATGCAAAGTATCTTGTTACACTGAACACTGCTGTGGAAACAGTATGTTATCATTGAAATAGTTTCTAGAATTATCACAAAATATTTCCAGCCTAGAAACTTTTCTGGCCATGTTAATTGTGTGCAAAGCCCAGCAGAACTATTAAATCCAAATAATGCGAAATACTAATGTGAAATAATCTTTGGTGAATATGGAGTTATATTACCGATTAATAATTGCTTGATTTATATTAATTTTACTATCAAACTTGTTAATGAGAAGTTTGTGATTGCAGCAACGACTTAGTGTCCGATTGAACATTGTATGTCATGATTTACTTTAATTTGTAAACGTTAGTTAAAATTTCTAAAAATGCTGTGATATCTTTATTTTATTTCTTCCACAACCTGCTTGTTTTCTCCCTTGAAGAATTCTCAAACTCATAGATTGTTTGCATTCAACCAGAAAACGTGTAACCGCTCAGTGCCACCGAGTTTAAACAATACAGAAACAATGCCGAAACACCAAACCATTTCACATATTTTGAACATTCATAGTGACGCAACCACAGAACCTCCTCAAAAGAAAACACACCAAAACGCATCAATGAGGGAATGAATCTATTTCACGGAGACGCAGCTCAATTTCCATTCAACAAAATCAAAAATATCATTGCAATAAAATCTCAATATCGAATCCAGCAAACCAGCTCGTCACCAAATGTATGAATTACTAAACTAAACAGATATCTGGAATAAGAGCAATAACATTTGTCCAAAAAATTAATATTGAAACTTTACCACATTCTATTCATATTGGATCATATTTCAAACAGATTTCAAACATATTTAAACATTTGGATGGTAGAAGCTGCCGCCATCAGATGCCACTGAGATTAAACATTTCAGGTAACGCAAATTGTGGAAGCAGTGGCAAACTATGTTCTGGACAAATGGCGTAAACCGTGATTTAGTTTAACCTGCTCATCTGCTTAAATCACTTACGATTTTAAAGAATACAAATGCAATAAAACCTGGCTAATTTCTGTCAGCAGTCATCTTAGAATCTTAGAAATCTTAGAAACCCTACAGCACAGAAAGAGGCCATTCGGCCCATCGAGTCTGCACCGACCACAATCCCACCCAGGCCCTATCCCCATATCCTTACATATTTACCCACTAATCCCTCTAACCTACACATCCCAGGACGCTAAGGGCAATTTTAGCATGGCCAATCAACCTAACCCGCACATCTTTGGACAGTCATGTGACAAGTAGTTTAAAACTCGCAGAATGTTTGTATTCAATCACAAAGCGTGTAGCAACTCAGTGTCACCGAGTGTAAACAATGCAGAATTGTCAAACCATTTCACAAATTTTACTTGTTCAAAGTCACCCAGACAGACAACCTCCTCACCAAAAAAACGCACCACTGAGGGACTGAACCCCGGTTCATGCAGAAGCAGTTCAATTCTACAAACAGTTTCAACAGAATCAAATTTCACATTGGCAGAAAATCTCAATTTAAAATCCAGCCAATCCGCCCATCACCAAAGTAACTAATAATTAAAATGAGCACAACAATGACATAACAAAACCAGACTGTGATTTAGTGGAACATGTTCAAAACATTAAAGCAGAAACATTAGCACGTTTTGTAGATATTGGGTTAGATTTCAAATACTTGTGCAGTAGATGGTGCAACTCCCAGCCAGAAGATCACCGAGATTAAACATTGCAGAAACACCGAACTGTTTAACAAAAGGTAGGCATGCAAAGTAACCCAGCCACACAATGTCCTCAGCAGATAAACACAAAATCACAACAACAAGAGACCGAATCACTCAGCATCACCGTTTGTCAATTAACAGTAGAATTCTCTCATCCCCATTTTATGCAGAATCATATGAAACATTGTAAAGATTTTCAGCACAGAATCCACCAAACCACATTTCAATGAACGAATAAATTAATAAAATCGATAAAAAAATAAAACAAAAGCTCAAGTAAAACAGGAACTAAATAATTATCTGATTCTTACCTGCAGTCACCGTCACCATGGTCCCTTGTCCCCAGTCGTCAAAGTAGTCACAGTGTCACATTCCCTTGGCTGGGTCATACAATAACCGTCCCTGCAAAAAAAAATAGACAGAAAAGCCACCATTATTTTAAATATTCACAAACCAGAGGAAAAGCAAAGTCAATTAATTTCCATGAAATTATTATTGTATTTGTGGAGACCGTTCGCTCTTCATAATTGACCCGAAAGTTTTATATATCACAAAGCATCAAATGGACATTTTATTGAAAACGCCAGCTGATAATTGAATAGTTTTCATAAATTTTCCATCCTAATTCTCGCTACTTGTGCAGAGTTGGACATAAATAATACAGCACTGCAAATATTTTTGGATTGTAAAACAGAGCACTGACCCAGCCTGGGCCAATTAGTGCTGAGGGATTTTTGTATTGACAGTAACTGCTGTGCGGTCCCAGGTATACTGCTGTATACGTCCAATGCACAGTAATAGATGGCGGTGTCTTCAGTCTTCAGGTTCGTCATGTCCAAAACGAAGATATTGTTTGAAGTGTCTTTGGACGCAGTAAATCGATTCTTAATTGCTGGGGCGTAGTTGTTGCTTGATGAACTATAGTAGTAAACCAACCACTCCAGCCCCTGTCCGGGAACCTGTCGGACCCAGTGCATGTACGCGCTGCCAAGCTTGAAGCCGTTGGTTTTACAGGTCAGTCTCAGGGAGTATCCGGGATGCCCAGTCTCTGCCTCTGGCTGAGTCAACACAATCTCCGACTGGACACCTGTAAACACATATCAAAAACCCCGACGATTAATTCTGGTGAAATGATTGCTGACTCTGAGATGATTGGTGACATTTCAGAGATAAACTAACGCTGAAACAGTGAGAGCGAGAGACTTGGACAATAAAAAAACTACTCACCGGATAAGAAAGTCAGCAACAAACTGAGAGAAATCACCGAACTCATCCTTCTGGTGATTTGGGGGAAATGGTTGTGTCAGGAACTCAGTGAACAAACCACCTCCCGGACTGTTGGATTCCGGTCCCAGTGAACGGCATTTAAATACCCGGCAGAAGGGGGTGGCTTTCCAGGCGCCGCCTGTTGATTCCCTGCTGGAGGCGGCGACTGGATCCAGGTCCCACCTTCCACACCTCAACAGAATGGACTTCCAGATTGACAATAGGTTAATAGTGAAATTGGCATTTTATCTGTGTCGGGATATTTGTGCGGCTGAATATATTCATTGTATTGTCTCCATTATTTCTAATGGTGATATTGCAGCTCATCTCTTTATTTTAAAAAATAATTTCATTGCAAATATGCTGCTTTTATGACCACGCCCCTAACAAGAACACAAATCTAAAAATGATGAAATAACATTTTCGGAAAATAAAGAGACCGTCAGTCTGTGTTGCAACAATTCCGGGTCTCTGTCACATTACAATAATGAAACATAATTTATCGGAAGATTTGTTATCGATTTCTGTAACTAAATGTGGGGGATGAACAGAGTGATTCTATTTACAGTGTGGATTGCTATCACTGTAAAATTTGGGTTTGGAGATGAGAATAAAATCTCACCCAATACAATGTTTCTCCTTATATTTGTCAAACTGCCCCAATCTCGAAGACAGTTCTGACCACAATTCGGTTACGTTCACCTTAGTGATGGAAAGGGATAGGCATGAACCTCGGGCCAGTGGTTTTAGCTGGGGGAAGGGTAATTATGAGGCTATTAGGAGAGAATTAGGAAACATAGGTTGGACTAGGAGATTACAGGGACTGGGAACGTCCGACATGTGGAGTTTTTTCAAGGAGCAGCTACTGCGAGTCTGTGATAGGTATGTCCCTGTCAGGCAAGGAGGAATTGGTAGGGCTAGGGAACCGTGGTGCACCAAAAAAGTTTCTTTGTTGGTTAAAAAGAAAAAGGAGGCTTATGTTCGGATGAGACGTGAGCACTCGGGTAGTGCACTAGAAAGCTTTAGATTGGCTAAGAGGGAGTTGAAGAGCGAGCTTAGAAGGGCTAAAAGGGGACATGAGAAGACTTTGGCGGATAGGGTTAAAGAGAATCCTAAGGCGTTCTATAGGTATGTCAAGAACAGAAGGTTGGTTAGGGCAAGTTTAGGGCCAGTTATAGATGGCAGAGGGAAGTTATGTGTGGAACCGGAGGAGATTGGTGAAGCATTGAACCAATATTTCTCTTCGGTGTTCACGCAAGGGGACATGAATATAGCTGAGGAGGACACTGGGTTGCAAGGGAGTAGAATAGACAGTATTACAGTTGATAAGGAGGATGTGCAGGATATTCTGGAGGGTCTGAAAATAGATAAATCCCCTGGTCCGGATGGGATTTATCCAAGGATTCTCTGGGAGGCAAGAGAAGTGATTGCAGAGCCTCTGGCTCTGATCTTCAGGTCGTCGTTGGCCTCTGGTATAGTACCAGAAGATTGGAGGTTAGCGAATGTTGTCCCATTGTTTAAGAAGGGGAACAGAGACTTCCCCGGGAATTATAGACCGGTGAGTCTCACTTCTGTTGTCGGCAAGATGTTGGAAAAAATTATAAGGGATAGGATTTATAGTTATTTGGAGAGTAATGAATTGATAGGTGATAGTCAGCATGGTTTTGTGGCAGGTAGGTCGTGCCTTACTAACCTTATTGAGTTTTTTGAGAAAGTGACCAAGGAGGTGGATGGGGGCAAGGCAGTGGACGTGGTATATATGGATTTTAGTAAGGCGTTTGATAAGGTTCACCATAGAACATAGAACATAGAACATTACAGCGCAGAACAGGCCCTTCGGCCCACGATGTTGCACCGACCAGTTAAAAAAAAAAACTGTGACCCTCCAACCTAAACCAATTTCTTTTCGTCCATGAACCTATCTACGGATCTCTTAAACGCCCCCAAACTAGGCGCATTTACTACTGATGCTGGCAGGGCATTCCAATCCCTCACCACCCTCTGGGTAAAGAACCTACCCCTGACATCGGTTCTATAACTACCCCCCCTCAATTTAAAGCCATGCCCCCTCGTGCTGGATTTCTCCATCAGAGGAAAAAGGCTATCACTATCCACCCTATCTAAACCTCTAATCATCTTATATGTTTCAATAAGATCCCCTCTTAGCCGCCGCCTTTCCAGCTAAAACAATCCCAAATCCCTCAGCCTCTCCTCATAGGATCTCCCCTCCATACCAGGCAACATCCTGGTAAACCTCCTCTGCACCCTCTCCAAAGCCTCCACATCCTTCCTGTAATGTGGGGACCAGAACTGCACACAGTACTCCAAGTGCGGCCGCACCAGAGTTGTGTACAGTTGCAACATAACGCTACGACTCCTAAATTCAATCCCCCTACCAATAAACGCCAAGACACCATATGCCTTCTTAACAACCATATCTACTTGATTCCCAACTTTCAGGGATCTATGCACACATACACCTAGATCCCTCTGCTCCTCCACACTATTCAAAGTCCTCCCGTTAGCCCTATACTCAACACATCTGTTATTCCTACCAAAGTGAATTACCTCACACTTCTCCGCATTAAACTCCATCCGCCACCTCTCGGCCCAACTTTGCAACCTGTCTAAGTCTTCCTGCAGACTACGACACCCTTCCTCACTGTCTACCACACCACCGACTTTGGTGTCATCAGCAAATTTGCTAATCCACCCAACTATACCCTCATCCAGATCATTAATAAATATTACAAACAGCAGTGGCCCCAAAACAGATCCCTGAGGTACACCACTTGTAACCGCACTCCATGATGAATATTTACTATCAACCACCACCCTCTGTTTCCTATCCGCTAGCCAATTCCTGATCCAATTTCCTAGATCACCCCCAATCCCATACATCTGCATTTTCTGCAGAAGCCTACCATGGTGAACCTTATCAAACGCCTTACTAAAATCCATATATACCACGTCCACTGCCTTGCCCCCATCCACCTCCTTGGTCACTTTCTCAAAAAACTCAATAAGGTTAGTAAGGCACGACCTACCTGCCACAAAACCATGCTGACTATCACCTATCAATTCATTACTCTCCAAATAACTATAAATCCTATCCCTTATAATTTTTTCCAACATCTTGCCGACAACAGAAGTGAGACTCACCGGTCTATAATTCCCGGGGAAGTCTCTGTTCCCCTTCTTAAACAATGGGACAACATTCGCTAACCTCCAATCTTCTGGTACTATACCAGAGGCCAACGACGACCTGAAGATCAGAGCCAGAGGCTCTGCAATCACTTCTCTTGCCTCCCAGAGAATCCTTGGATAAATCCCATCCATGGTAGGCTTCTGCAGAAAATGCAGATGTATGGGATTGGGGGTGATCTAGGAAATTGGATCAGGAATTGGCTAGCGGATAGGAAACAGAGGGTGGTGGTTGATAGTAAATATTCATCATGGAGTGCGGTTACAAGTGGTGTACCTCAGGGATCTGTTTTGGGGCCACTGCTGTTTGTAATATTTATTAATGATCTGGATGAGGGTATAGTTGGGTGGATTAGCAAATTTGCTGATGACACCAAAGTCGGTGGTGTGGTAGACAGTGAGGAAGGGTGTCGTAGTCTGCAGGAAGACTTAGACAGGTTGCAAAGTTGGGCCGAGAGGTGGCGGATGGAGTTTAATGCGGAGAAGTGTGAGGTAATTCACTTTGGTAGGAATAACAGTTGTGTTGAGTATAGGGCTAACGGGAGGACTTTGAATAGTGTGGAGGAGCAGAGGGATCTAGGTGTATGTGTGCATAGATCCCTGAAAGTTGGGAATCAAGTAGATAAGGTTGTTAAGAAGGCATATGGTGTCTTGGCGTTTATTGGTAGGGGGATTGAATTTAGGAGTCGTAGCGTTATGTTGCAACTGTACACAACTCTGGTGCGGCCGCACTTGGAGTACTGTGTGCAGTTCTGGTCCCCACATTACAGGAAGGATGTGGAGGCTTTGGAGAGGGTGCAGAGGAGGTTTACCAGGATGTTGCCTGGTATGGAGGGGAGATCCTATGAGGAGAGGCTGAGGGATTTGGGATTGTTTTCGCTGGAAAGGCGGCGGCTAAGAGGGGATCTTATTGAAACATATAAGATGATTAGAGGTTTAGATAGGGTGGATAGTGATAGCCTTTGTCCTCTGATGGAGAAATCCAGCACGAGGGGGCATGGCTTTAAATTGAGGGGGGGTAGTTATAGAACCGATGTCAGGGGTAGGTTCTTTACCCAGAGGGTGGTGAGGGATTGGAATGCCCTGCCAGCATCAGTAGTAAATGCGCCTAGTTTGGGGGCGTTTAAGAGATCCGTAGATAGGTTCATGGACGAAAAGAAATTGGTTTAGGTTGGAGGGTCACAGTTTTTTTTTAACTGGTCGGTGCAACATCGTGGGCCGAAGGGCCTGTTCTGCGCTGTAATGTTCTATGTTCTATGTTCTATGAAAATAATAATCCCGCCTGCCTGATAATCAAATAGTGATTTAACAGAGAAGCATAAAGTTAACATCGACTTTTGACAGAGAAGTTAATGAATCGGAACGGACACGGAGATCATTAAAGTTCTCTTTCAGCATCCAAATCGTTGCAGTTCACTCTATTGGCCATAGGCTGTCTAATATTCACTGGTTTTGGGAACGCAGGATATCAGGACTTTGCGACACGTTATACATTATCGCAAGAAGAAATGTTTTATCTTCCACTGAATCAGGTTATAAACTGAACATTTCTCCGCTCATTGGCAATTGTGAGGTGGACTGTTAAATAATGGAAATCAGATTATGCTGTACAGCAGTACACGGTGATAATCAGGTATAAGAAACGCTGCCGTTTTAATGAGGTGTCGAACTTTCAGAATATTCAAGGAATCCCCGCTTTTCAGGGGAGTGTTATGATGTTCTTTTCAAATTACTTCTTTGCATTTTTTGCCATTGCACTGATCTCAATTTACTGGGGAATTGGGACCATTAACATCTCTGTTTCGCATTTCATGAAGTGGCTAATAAACAGAATTGGAATGACGTTTACTTGGAAGATATACAAATAAAACAGCAACTGGTCAATTTATTGTTTTGCGATACTATTTAGTCACGTAAATAACAGAGCATGAATGAAAACATTTGATTGGAATGATTACAATTTACAATGTGTCTTCTTGTGATAATGAAACTTTTATTGTTTAAATGGCTGAATCCCCATTTGTCCATTCACGCTAATCTGTCCCGCAGCAATCCAGCCCCCTGCCCAATGTTCAAAGTTATTTACGGAAGCATCTGGCGTTGTTGCTCAGTAAATCAAAGATCTGTTTCCGCAGTACTGACCGCTTGGCTGCAAGCCAACTTCAAACTCTTCACATTGTCAATGGGGCCTATTTGTAAACAAATCTACCCAACAACAGTGCTGGAGGCACTTTAATACTTTTAAGTTGTAAATCTAGATGATTTTTTCACCTCTCTCATGAAAGGAAATTTATGCAGTTTCTCTGGCACCCTGTTCATAACAATGATGATTTTTTCCAACACATCAGGATGTTGTGATGGATGGATAGAAAGAATTACAGGTCGACTGAGAGATGACTCAGAGAGAGGATACATGCTGTAATACGTGAACAAGTATGTTTGTGTCTTCTTTCCCTTTAACCTTCCATGGGACGTTTTAGCTGGTGGAAAGACCAGCACTTTTTGTCTGTCCCAAATTTCCTTGAATCGACTGGTTTTCGAGGACAGTTCTGAACATATTAAAGAGTCAGCCATTTTTCTGTCCGTCTGGAGTCACATCTTTGCGAGACCAGGTAGTGATGGCAGATTTCCTTCATCGGGGAATCAGAGAGGTTTCCTATGGTCGCCATTAGTACCTATTCCAGATTTATGAATTGAACTGGAATTCCACTAGCTACAATGCTCCGACTTAAATCCCTGTCCCCACATCAGTGTCCTGGGCCTCAGGATCACTTGCCAAATAAATTAATATTACGTCACCATCTGCGCAAACAATAAATGAATGACCGTGTTGATGCAGGAATGAATGACTGTTGAATGAATGATAGTTGTATGAGTATGGGTTGGATGCCGGGATATTTTGATTGAGGAATCAGTGAGTGGACTGATGGATGCATTGATAGATGGTACTGAAAGATGCTGTTCTACATTCCCATATTTGTGCTTGATGGGTTCATAAATTGAAACAGCTCCTTTATTCCATTTCTGTCAGTCTAATACCTCCAATCCTTCCAGAGGTCTGGGTGAAATTCAGCCCCAGTTTTTCGGGAGTAAGTAACGAAGAGAAGGACGAGATATTCCTGCGGCACGGGTGGTTCATTTCTCTGCTGATGCTAAATCTTCATATCCAAGATAGATAGAGGGAACATGATTAGTTTGAGGAGGGAGGATTGCAATATCTGAAACATGTGGTTCTTTCACGTACAACAAATCAGTCAACATGTCCTCGCCCAAATTAGTGAAGATAACGGGCTGAATAGTAAATAATATGGCAACAGAAATATTGTGAGACTCACTGAACAACTCCAAGTGTTACATTATTTCCCAAAACAGTGTAATAATGAATCGGAATTTAAAGAATCAGTAAAATCACATGAAGTACAGATAGCTTCATTTATATCATCACTTTGGAAATCATCGCACACTCCAGCTATGTATCAGGACTTTCTGTGTGACAATGAGTTGATTACTTGTCAATAAAGCGCAGAGGCTGCTGGTAGCTGCTCATTATCCTCGGTCTGAATGTATTCAATTTCCCATTGAATTCTGGGACAGATTTTATTCCTTGTTGACAAAAAGGCCAATACAATGTCAATAAATGTTAATATCAATAAATCATACGAAGCAAAGTTGTATAAAATGAAATACTGAAAACAAACAGAAAATGCTGCAAAACCTCAGAATGTCTGACAACATCTGTGGAGACAGAATAGAGCCAACGTTTCAGGTCTGGATGACGCTTCGGCAGAGTGTTCCTGATGCATTGGAGAGATCATCATTTTTTCTAACAAGGTGTCAGAGAAGCTGCATAACTTTCGTGTGAAATGGGAATAGTTCAAATAGATACTGTTTAATTATGTACATTATTTCGAGCCACACACAAGTTGCATCAGTTTACATACCGATCCCAAATATCATAATCAACTTCTCCATGCCAACTAACTTAATCAACGCCTCAATCACTAACTATATCCGAAAGAAACTTTCTAATCCCTTTCCATCCTCATCATTTCCCAATGTCATCATCTTCAATTCCTCCAAATAAAGAAGGATCTTCCTGACTCGGAACTTTGACTCTATTCTCTCTCCACAGGTGCTATCAGACCTGTTGAGATTTTCAGAATTTATTGTTTTGTTTCAGTTTCCAGAATCCGCAGCATTTTGCATTTATCAAAATGCAGAATATAATTGGTGAAATAATTGTTTATCTGTATGAATCGATGTTAATTGGTGAACTGGAACAACCCCGCCTGGGTATTCCCCTCTAAGACACTCATCAACCTGACTTGGACATATATTACCGCTCCTTTACTGTCCTTGGGTCGGAAGCCAGGAGAACCCTCCCTAACAGCACTGTGGGTGTATCTTCTCTGCAGGTTGTGCAGTGGTTCAAGAAGGCGACTCACCACCAGCTTACCGAATGCAGTTAGAAATGTGGAATAAATTGTAGCTCAGACAGTGCCGCTCACCTTCCATAAAGTAATTTTAAATCGACTATTCTTTGTGAGTGAATGAGAACTGGTGAATGCATTTATTAAATTGTGAATGGATGGTCATTGGTGAAAATAATCTTTCTGAACATTTATAACATTCTCCTTTTTGCTGGAAGATTTAAGGTTGAAGTTTATTTATTAATGTCACAAGTAGGCTTACATTAACACTGCAATGAAGTTACTGTGAAAATCCTCGAGTCGCCCGACTGCGGCGTCCGTTCGGGTACATTGAGGAAGAATTTAGCCTGGCCAGTGCACCTTGATGTGGAGATGCCGGCGTTGGACTGGGGTGAACACAGTAAGAGTTTTAACAACACCAGGTTAAAGTCCAACAGGTTTATTTGGTAGCAAATACCATTAGCTTTCGGAGCGCTGCTCCTTCGTCAGATGGAGTGGAAATGTGCTCTCAAACAGGGCACAGAGACACAAAAATCAAGTTACAGAATACTGATTAGAATGCGAATCCCTACAACCAGCCAGATCTTAAAGATACAGACAATGTGGGTGGAGGGAGCATTAAGCACAGGTGAAAGAGATGCGTGGTGTATCCAATCAGACAATACACATCTCTTTAACCTATGCTTAATGCTCCCTCCACCCACATTGTCTGTATCTTTAAGATCTGGCTGGCTGTAGGGATTCGCATTCTAATCAGTATTCTGTAACTTGATTTTTGTGTCTCTGTGCTCTGTTTGAGAGCACATTTCCACTCCATCCGACGAAGGAGCAGCGCTCCAAAAGCTAATGGTATTTGCTGCCAAATAAACCTGTTGGGCTTTAACCTGGTGTTGTTAAAACTCTTACAGTGCACATTACCAGCATGCCTTTTCGGACTGTCGCAGGAAACTGGGGCACACAGAAGAAAATCCATACGTACACAGGAGGAATGTGCAGACTCCACACAGGCAATGATCCAAGCCAGGATCCAAACATGTGGCGCTGGTGCTGTGAGGCAACAGAGCTAACCACTGTGCCACCCTGGCACCTACCATTTCACATGATGCATGATTCAAATTCATCATACTTTTTGCAAAGTAAGCCAATGGAAGAGACTGCTACAGCTGCAGACATATCTCAGTTCATAGTATCACGGAAAGATCTTTGCTAGGGTCACGCTTGAAATATATCATCTGCTTGCAGACTGGGTATTCCTGATGTGCAGTTTAGTGATTGTGTTGGAAGATTTACTCCAGCCAACAACTTCTCCATGTTCCATATGTGTCCGTGTCTTTAACGTACTTCGGTCAATCTCGCTAAGACATTCAACACCTTCAGGAGGGCAAGGCCCACGGGATTTTGGTGATAACTGGCTCCTAATATCCATCCATGTTATTGAAACGATAACACACAATGACAAATGGTAACTTAATGGGCAGCACTTGTGGCAGAGCTAATGTTTCAAAAATTGTCCTCCTCAATCATCAGAAAAGGTGACACATGTAAAAGAAGCCAATCTGAATTGGATGTGTTTATTGTGTGTACATCATGTACTGTAAATGGAAGGATGCAATTGATCATTTTGAAATTAATTTCTATAAAACATGATATATTTCACAAAACACACGCACACCAAGATGATCAATTTTTGTTCCACCAGGATCACTCGATTCCAGAAATGATTTAAAATGAATCCAAATGTAGATACACATTTTAAATTAAAAGGTGAATAGAGAGTGCGTGCCCTTGACATCGACACAGCATTTGACCGTTTGTAGCATCAAGGAGCCCGAGCGAAAGTGCAGTTAATGGGAATCAGGGGGGAAACAGTCCACTGGCTGGAGCACAAAGGAAGATGGTTTTGGTTGTTAATGGTTGTTAATCATCTCAGTCACAGGGCACTGCAGGAATTCTTCAGGTTAGTGACCTAGCCCCAAGCTTCAGCCATTATCAACATTCATGTGTGGCATATTCACTGATGATTGAACAAAGTTCAGCATCAGTTCCGACTCCTCAGGTACTGACACAATCTGCGTCCATATGAAGCAAGACTTAGAAAACATTCAGTCTTGTGCTAATGACTGGAAAGTAACATTAAAGCCACACAAGTGGCGGGCAATGACCCTCTCCAATAAGGGAGATTCCAACCTCTTCCCTTGACACTAAGTAGCATTACTAGCGCAGAATCCCTCACTATCAACATCCCGGGCATTATACTTCGTGAAAATCTGAACTGGAACAAGCATTTAAATCATGTGGCTATAAGAGCAGGTCAGATGCCAGGAGTTCTGCGGCGAACAGCTCACATCCTGAATTCCCAAACCCTTTCCATCATCTACAAGGCAAAAACGAGGAGTATGAACAAAGAACAATGAACAGTACTGCACATGAACAGGCCCTTCTGCCCACCAAGTCTGTTCCAACACAAATGATTGAATGTTCTCTACTCGCCTGACTTGTGCCACTCAATAAGTTCAATGCCATTCTGGAAAAAGTAGCTGTTTCGAAGAACACCCCATCCACCACCTTCCCAAAGCTTGCCACCACATTCTCAAAGGAAATTATGCTTTGGCAACAAAAGTTGACTTGATCATCAAAATCCCATGAAGTATTGTTAAACATATCATTTCTGCTTATATTCAACTCGCCTCTGACCCTGTCTGTGTTACACTAGACTCTGCCCGGATCACATTCCAGGAGGCCCTATCTAAATTTTTTTCCTGCACTCGGCTCAATATCAGCTATTCATGTACGAAGCACAGGCCCTGTTAATATTATAATTTCTAAGCAATGGCTGCACTTATCCATGTCTCTGCTAATCTGACAAGAGGCCGTGTCTTAATTCTAACTGCCTCAGAACATTTACCACTCTATAGTAGACTGGAAATATGTCTTCATGCATTACACATGGTCTGTCACAGTTAGTTTGCTGAAAGTTCATTAGATTTTAATAATCTAGTTCCTTTTTAAGTTCATGCTGCACCAGTCCATGTATTTGATTATTTAAGACTATGTCATGTCGCAGTTTTATTGTACTTTGCCATACCTCCTAATTGCTGCATTGTCCGAATCTCAGTGTGTATCAGTCTAGGTCCTGTATGAACAATTACTCCGAATAAAGTGGGCTCTGTCTCAGTTTATATCAGTCAAGGTACTGTATCAGTAATTATCACTAACACACTGGACTCTGTCTCAGTTTAAACCTGCCTCAGTCCTGTATCAGTAATTATTACCAATGCACTTGGCTCCATCTCAGTTCATATAAATCTCGTTCCAGTATCATTAATTACTCGGCGCTGTCTCAGTTCATGTCGCACAAGCTCCTATATCAGTAAAACTGCGCTAGACACTGTCTCAGTTTTCTTTTCCTTGACAATGTCATTTAAAAAAATGTTTCTTTCATGGGATGTGGGTATCATTGGAATTTGGCATTTGACCATCCCCACATGACACTCGGCACTAACTCATTTCTATTGTGTTGGATCAGGCCCATGTTTATATTAAAATACAGTCTGACTCAGTTAATACTCTACTAGACCAGAACTCAGTTTATATTGCACAAGACATTCTCTCGGGAAATGTAATATTTGATACTGACCCTGTATATATTTCACTAGACTGTGTCAGTGTTATTCCTGCACTAAACTATGCCTCTGTTTGAATTATGTCTGTATTACTACACGGTTCTGCGAGAAGAAGAGATAATATGTTGGGATAAAAACGTTGCTATCAGGCAGGATCCAGAAGCGGGCAGTATTGGATCGACAGTATTTGGTTGGTGCAGTCTTTGAGGGCCGAAGGGCCGTTTCCTCTGCTGTAACTTTCTTTGTTTTTTGTTCTTTGTTGACAGTGCATGCTACACAGGGCTTGGTATCCATTTTCAATGCAGACAGCAGAAGTAGATTTCAGGTATCGCTTCTTCTTTTCCAGTGCCCAAAACCTCATAGAGTTTGCAGTTGCAGAAGGATGCAGAGAATTGTGTTCTCCCAACCACTTTCATCATTACTGGCATTGATCAGTGCAGTAAAAACTGAGACCATGTCAAATGCAATGTGAATGTTGACAGGGTCAATTGCAGAAATAAGATACAAACAGAGACAGATCTGAATTAATATAAACAGAGACAACGTCGAGTTTAAAATAAACAGAAACATGGTAATGTATAATGTAAACAGAGACAGCGTCTAATTTAGTATCAACAGATAAAACATTCAGTTTAATATGAGTAGAGACAGGCAATATAAAATTCTACGTGCAATATAAAAAGAGTTAGGTTCTAGTGAAAAATAAACAAAGGCATGGCCTCATAATATAAGCTGACACAGGGTAAATTTACTTTAATATAAAGAGACAGGTTCAATCCCCATGAAGTTTGTAGAGACGGCCGACTGTCCCATCAAAAACTTACAGGACAGGCGTAACATGGGGTTAGCTGTAGAATGCAAAGTTCCCTCTGCATTACCAAATTAAACACTCCCAAGGCAGCAATAGCATGAGTTAGATACAAAGTAAATGTCCCTCTACACGATCCAAATCAAACATTCCCAGAACAGTATACTGTCAATAAACAGAGTGAACCTCCCTCTACAAAGTTTGCTCAAACAAAATGAAGGCAGAAAGAGTATGGACTCTCTGCTACGTAAAACCTCTTCTGCACTCTTCGGGAGGCAGGTTTAAATTAGTGCTAGGCACAGGCAAAAGACCGTCTACACAGTTCCATAAAGCACACCCAGGTCAGGTACAGCAGAGATCAGATACGGATTAAATCTTCCTTGACAAAATCATATCAACCATTCAAAAGGCAGGTACGGTGAGTTTGGATGCAGAATAAATATTCCTCGACATTGTCCAGTCAAATACTCCAAGGACAGGGATAGCATCGGCTCAATATGAGGAAAGATCCTTCGGTACTGTCACATCGAATCCTGATCACTCGGTTCAGCCGAGGTTAGATACAGCAGAAAAAGTATCAAACATTCTAAGATCACAGAATGCTCAATAAATCTTTGAGAGTAAATCTCACTCACGGATTCCAATTCATTGAAATAAATTATTTTGGAAGTCTATAACTCCAGCTGAGAGAATTCATTGGGTCGACATTGACTTCATGTTGTGGAGTGAAGGTGATGAACCATTGTGGAGCGACAACACACAGAAACAGACAGGAGAAAGACAGAGAGATGAAACACAGGAAATTTCAATGAATACATTTGGCGTGCCATTATATTTCGTGATCAGAGGGATTTTTTCCTAATTCTGGACATAGCTATCATCATGACGTTTTTATTCATATAATTTAAAATGATAACTTTCAATAATGTTGAAAATCAATTATTGCTGGAATCAGTTGATTGATTTGTATGTTTGGCACGATTTCTGCACTGTGTTATTGGGGAAATATTTGTTGAGTTTTTGTCTGTCAACAATGTAATCTGGAATTTCTATTTCTGTATTTATTTACATAAAAACCTCACTATTTACAATGAAATGTTCATGGCAGCAAAACCAGATAAACCGCCGCTTATTGATCAGTTTCAACTCAAAATAGCGGTTTATTTTAAGAATATTAGCAGTTGATTGAAAATTAATAGAAACTTTTTGAACATTCATTATACAAGAAAATAATACATTCTATTTCAGAATTTATTCTTAAAGTTCTGATGTCACAATAAATAAACAGGCAGATATTCCACTGAATGTCAATTTGATTAATGATTTAATCTGTTCAAACTAGACAAGTTAAAACAAACAGATCTGATGTTGAAATATTCCTGTCACAAATAGTGATCACACTCACACAAGGGAAGAATAAAAAATCCTGTGTGGTTATCACCAAGAGATACAGTTAGCATTGCTGCCTCACAGCGACAGGGAATCGGGTTTGATTCCAACCTTGGGTGACTGTGTGTGGTTTTCACATTCTACCCATGTCCATGAGAGTTTCCTCCTGGTGCTCCGGTTTCCTTCCACAGTCCAAGGATATGCAGGTTAGGTTGATTGGCTATGATAAATTTCCCCTGAGCGTCCAAGGATATGGAGCATCCATATAGGGTTAGAATCCTGAAAACGCAGAAGGAGGCCATTCAGTCCATCAAGTCTGCACCAGCTTTCCAGCACAGCATCCTTCCCAGGCCCAAGGTAGATTGGCTATGCTAAACTGCCCCTTGGTGTCTAACGATGTGGTTAGGGGGATTAGCGTGTGAATATTTGTGGTTGTCGGGATAGGGTGTAGTCTTGTCCTAGGAGGGTGCTCTGCTGGAGAGCCGCTGCAGACTTGATAGACCGAACGGCCTCTTTCTGCACTGTGAGGATTCTATGATTCTATGCTGCTATGATCAGGCAGAAGAGTGACTATAATCACATTGATGTCAGCGTTTCCAACGTATTACAACTGTCATGTTGGTACAGCTTGCATTTATAGAACGCTTTACCCCACCTCATGTCGCCCCAAAATTCTCAAACCTCACTGATGCATCTTTGCTGAATTTAGTCAGTGCTGTAATGTTGGAAATACAGTAGGTAATATGTGTACAACAAGCATCCACAAACAGAGATGTGATAAATGGCCCATACATTTGAGATTTTATTTGAAGAATGAGTATTATGGTAGGATATTGGGGAGAACAGCCTTGCTTTTTAGAATTATATCAATGAGATTTTGCATCCTGGCATCGATCTGAAATGTGAATCTGCTTCTCTCTCTGCTGATGCCCGTTGACCTGCTAAGTAGCACTTTTTAGTCTTAGATCTCCGGAATCTGCAGCACTTTGCACTGTTTTTATTGATCGTCTGGATGTGAGCATCACTGACAAAGCCAACATTAATTGTCCCTGCTAAGAAGGCGGTTGTGAACCACCTTGTTGAAAACTTGCCCTCTAGATGATTTTAAACCAGCCTCCCATCCATTGACTCTGTCTACACTTTCCACTGCCGTGACAAAGCAGCCAGCATAATTAAGGACCCCACACACCCCGGACATTCTCTCTTCCACCTGCTTCCGTCGGGAAAAAGATAAAGAAGTCTGAGGTCACATACGAACCGACTCAAGAACAGCTTCCTCCCTGCTGCCATCAGAATTTAGAATGGACCTACCTTGCATTAAGTTGATCTTTCTTTACGTCCTAGCTATGACTGTAACACAACATTCTGTACTCCCTAGTTTCCTTCTCTATGTATGGTATGCTCTGTCTGTATAGTGCGCAAGAAGCAATACTTTCCACTGTTTGCTAATGCATGTGGCAGTAATAAATCAAACAAATCAAATTATTATTTGATTTCCTATAGCAGTTTTGATATAACTGATTGGCTTGCTCGGCAATTTCAGTGGTGGCTAAGAGTCATTTTCATCACAGTGGAAATTGGGTCTTGTCGGACAGATAGGGTAAAGAAAGGAATCTTCGGTTTTCAGTTATTTCAAAAGCGTTTGAAGTATAAAATGAAATTGCTGCGGATGCTGAAATCTTCAACTAAAAGAGAAAGGTCTGGAAAATCTCAGCATCTGTAAGGAGAGAAAAGAGCTGACATTTGGAGTCCAGATAAGCTTTTGTCAAAGCTTTGACAAAAAGTTCTTTTCTCTCTTATAGATGCTGCCAGATCTGCTGAGATTTTCCAGTATTTTCTTTTTATGTTGTTTGAAGTGTCGTTGGACGGCATAAATTGATTCTGAATCTCTGGGGCGTACGAATTGTAGGATAGTCGAAGGCTATCGTACTGAAGAATGTATCTGCGATAGCTTCCTTGAACAGTATGTAATGGAACCAACGAGGGAACAGTCTATCCTAGGTCTGGTCCGGTGTAATGAGACAGGAATAATTAATGGTCTTATAGTTAGGGATCCTCGCAGAAGAAGCGATCACAGTGTGGTTGAATTTGAAATACAGATGGAGCGTGAGAAGGTAAAATCCAATACACGTGTCCTGTGTTTAAACAAAGGAAACTACAATGGGATGAGGAAGGAGTTGGCTCAGGTAGACTGGAAGCAAAGACTTTATGGTGGGACAATTGCGGAACAGTGGAGGACTTTCAAAGCGATTTTTCACAGTGGTCAGCAAACGTATATATCAGTGATCAGGAAGGACCGTCGAAAAAGAGATAATCAGCCATGGATAGCGAAGAGAATAAAGGAGGATATCAAATTGAAAGAAAATACAAACAAAGTGGCAAAGATTAGTGGGAAAATAGAGGATTAGGAAATCTTTAAAGATCAACAGAAAGCCACGAAAAAAGCTATAAGGAAAAGTAAGATGAATGATGAGAGTAAACTAGCTCAGAATATAAAAACAGATAGCAAATGTTTCTACAAATAGAAAACAAAAAAAAGTGGTTAAAGTAAACATTGGTCCTTTAGAGGATGAGAAGGGGGATGTAATAACTGGAAATGAAGAAATGTCAGAGGTATTGAACATATAGTCATTGGAATTCAGAAGAATGCGGGGAGAATCTTACAGAAGCATTACGATTGGGAAGGAAATTGATAAGATAGAACCAGGGAAGTTGTTTCCACTGGCAGGTGAAACCAGAACTCGGGGGCATGTCCCCAAAATAAGGGGGAGCAGAATTAGGACTCAGTTGAAGAGGAAATTCTTCACACAAAGGATCGTGAATCGGTGGAATTCCCTGCCCAGTGAAGCTATTGAGGCTACGTCATTGCAGCTTTTTAAGGCAAGGAAAAATATTTTTCTGAACAGAAACGGAATTAAGGGTTATGGTATACGGGCTGATACGTGGAGCTGAGTCCACAAAAACGTCGGCCATGATCTTATTGAATGGCGGAGCAGGCTCGAGGGGCCAGTTGGCACATTCCTGCTCCAAGTTCTTACGTTCTTATGTTCCTAAGGTACCAAAAACATTGCCCAGGGACCTGACGGACCCAGGCATCCAGTTGCTGCCAATAATGAACGCGTTGGCTTTCCAAGTCAGTCTCAGGGAGCCTCAGGGACACCCGGTTTCTGCCTCTGGCTGAGTCAACACAACCTCTGATAAGACACTTTTAAAAATATGGAAGACAAACATGCAAAAAGAACCATGCACCCCGGACATACTCTCTCGCCTTTTTCCATCGCGATGATACAAAATCCTGAGGACATTTACAAAGCGAATCAAAAACAGCTTCTTTCCTGCTGCAATCAGACTTTTGAATGGACCTAACTCGCATTAAGTTGATCTTTTTCTACACCCTAGCTATGAATGTAACATTACATTCTGCACTCTCTCCCTTCCTTTCCTATGTACTGTATCGTGCGTGAGAAACAATAACTTTCACTGTGTACTAATATGTGTGCTAATAATAAATCAAATCAAATTTATCAAAAACACCGAGGATTATTCCAGGTGAATTGATTGCTGACACTGCAACATTCCAGAAACAGACTAATACTGAGGCAGCAAGAGTGAAATCCATTGTAATGTCTCTGCTAGTCCAAGAGATGAAATTGCATTTGATTATCTGTTATAGAAAAGAAACTATTTCATTGTAAATTAAATGCCTTCATTTCTGCACCCCTTTACAAGTGAATAGACATAAACAAGGTGACATTACCTTATCAGGGTAAAGACGTCAGTCAGATTTGCAATAATTCTGTGTCTCTAACACATTGCAGCAAAATTATAACTTATTGGAGGAATTATTATCGATTTATGTAACTACATGCTGGGATGATTGTATTTCAGGTGTAGATAGCTATCAGTGTAATTTAGGACTGGATATAAGAAGAAGGGAAGCAATGGCTTAGCATTATCGCTCGACAATTAATCCACAAATTCAACTAATGTTCACAGGATCCGGCTTCCAATCCCGCACACGGCAGATGGTGGAATTTAAATTCAATAAAAACATCTGGAATTAAGAATCTACTTATAACTCATTGTCGATTATGTAGAAACCTATTTGCTTCACTAATGTCCTTCAGGGAAGGAAATCTGCCTTCCTTACCCGTTCTGGTCGACGTGTGATTCCAGAGCCACAGCAATGTGGCTGCCTCTCAACTGCCCTCGGACAAGGGGTGGGCAATAAATGCTGATCATCCAGCGGCACCCAGAGCAGAAGGAGGCCATTTGGCCTATCGGGCCCGCACCGACAACATTCCCACCCAGGCCCTATCCCCATCACCCCACGTATATTCCTTGCTAATTCCCTTGACACTATGGGACAATTTATCATTGGCAATCAACCTAAGCAGCATAATTTCGGACTGTGTGAGAAAATAGGCAGACAATAGGACCATGTGAGTAAATAGACAGAACGTGCAGGTTCCACACAGACAGGGACTCCACACAGACCCAAACCGGGAATTGAATCCAGGTCCCTGGCGCTGTCCGGCAGCAGTGCTAACAACTGTGCCACCAACGAATGAATTCAAAAAAGAATCTCCTCATATGATATAATGTTACACCTTATATTTCCCCAACAGCTCCTTAACCCTGTGAAAATTAACGGTGAAAGAAGCCTGGTTGACTGATAATTAATTGAGCTGACAGAGATACATAAAGTTGAAATCGATTTTGACAGAGAAATTAATGAATCAGAACCAACATGGCGATCAAGAAAGTTCTCCTTCAGCATCCCAATCATTGCAGCTCTTTTAATTGGCCACCGGCTGTCTAACATTCATTAGTAGTGGAATACAGGACATCAGGACTTTGCAGCATATTGCACAATATCACAAGAATAAATGTTTTATCTTCCACTGAACCAGGTTATGAACTGGTCATTTCTTCACTCATTGGCAGCTATGAGAGGGAATGTTAAATAATCGAAATCAGATTATGCTGCACAACAGAACATGGTGCCAATCACGTATTATTGACGTTGTCTTTTTAAAGAGGTGCAGAACACTGAGAATATTCCAGGTATCCGCGCTGTTCAAGACAGCTATATGATTTTCTTTTCCTTTTAATTATTTTCATTTTTGGGCCATTACACTGATCTCATTGGGCTGAGGAATTGGGGACATCAAAATCTCTTTCTTGCACTTCATGACGTTGCTCACAAAGTGACTTTAATTGTTGGAAGGACATTTATTTGGAAGTTATACAAATGAAATAGCGTCCAGCCAATTTACTAGTTTCCGACACTGTTGAACCATAAAATGAACAGTGCAGTCATTTAAAATATTTGCTTGGAAGGAATACCATTTAAAACGTGTCTTTCTTGTGGGAATCAAATATTTATTGCATAACTGGCTAAGTCCCATTTTATCCCTACAGATT
The DNA here is from genome assembly GCF_964213995.1 of Mustelus asterias. NCBI lineage: Eukaryota > Metazoa > Chordata > Chondrichthyes > Carcharhiniformes > Triakidae > Mustelus > Mustelus asterias. Next base: position 75,295 of record NW_027590629.1, read on the forward strand.
CACGTTAATCTGTCCCACGCAGTATTTGGCGTCAGTCCAACCTGCTGCCAAATACCCGAAGATATTTACAGGAAGCATCTGAGGGTGTTTGTTCAGCAAATCAAAGATCTGTTTCCTCAGTACTGAGCGCTTGGCTGCAAGCCAACTTCAAACTGTTAGCATTGTCAATGGGGCCTATTTATAAACAAATCTACCCAGCAACAGCCCTGGAGGCAACTCAATTATTTTTAAGTTGTAAACCTAAATGAATGTTTCCCATTTCTTCGGAAAAGAAAAGTTATCCAGTTTCTCTGGCTCTTTGTTAGCAACAATGATGATCTCTCCAACACAACAGAACACTTTGATCGATGGATAGATTTAAATACAGGCAGATTGTGAGAGTTTGTCCAGAGAGGTGATATATTTTCGACAACATAAACATATATTCTTGTGTTTTATTTCACTTAATTCTTCCATGGGACGTGGGAGTCCCTGGAAAGACCAACATTTCTTCACTGTGCCTAATTTCCTTTGAACTGAGTGGTGTGCTATGGCATCTCGGAAAGCATTGCCCAGTTACGCATATTGCTCTCCATCTGGAGTAACACCCTGGTGAGACCAAGTAGGGATGGCAGATTTCCCTGATTGGGGAATCAGAGAGGTTTATCTGGTCACTGTCAGTATGAATCCAGATTTATTGATTGAATTCAAATTCCACCAGTTGCCATGTTCGGATTTACTCTCGTTTTCCCACATCCCCGGCCTGGGCTTCTGGATTCCGCCACCATTTACACAAAAGATAAACAATTGCTTGTGTTGATGCAGGGATGAACGATAGTTGGATGTCTGAATGTTTTCATTGAGGAATCAGTGAATGGACTGATGGATGTGACGATAACTGGTCCTGAAATTTATTGTTCTACATTCGCATACTTCTGCTTTACTACTTCAAAAATCGAAGCTGTTTCTTTATTACAATTGTGACAGTCTACAACCTTTAATCCTTCCAGATTTTCTGGGTGAATTCCATCCCCAGGATATCGGGAGCAAATGAATTGAACCTCACTAAGAGTAGTCTGATTTTCCCCCATGCTGATGATGAATCTTCAAATCCAAGATGGAAAGAGGGAACATGATTAGGTTGATGAGGGAGGATTGTAATATTTGGAACGTGGCCTTTCTAGTGCAACAAAATCACTCAACAGATCATCACCCAAATTAGTGAAGATAATAAGCTAAAAAAATAAACAACGTGGGAACTAAAATATTGTGAAACTCACTGGACAGCTTGAAGTTTTAAATTACTTGCCAGAACTGTGTGAAAATGAATCGGGATTTTAAGCTTCTATCAATTCACATTAGATACAGATACTTTCAGTTATACAGTCATTTTAAAAATGGTCACACACTCCATTTATATATCAGGGGTTTCTGTGTGATGATGAGGTGATCACTTGTCAATAAAGCGCAGAGGCTGCTGGGTAGCTGCTACTATTTGGTTTAATTCCATTTCCCGCTGAATTCTGGGGCAGATTTGATTCTTTGGTGACAAAAAGCCAATGTGATCTCAATACAGTTGAATCTCAATAAGTTATATTAAATAAACTGCAATTATATTTGCATCAAATAAAATACTGACAATAATTGGTGAAATATTAATTTATTTTTGTGAATTGAAGATTATTAGTAATATTGGCTCCAGGCAATGACCATCTCCAAAAAGAGAGAATTTGCCCATTGCCCCTTGTCACTCAATGATATTACAATACTGAATCACCCACGATAAACATCGTCGGGGTTACCATTGGCTAATTACTGAATTAACTAGGTATATAAATGCTGCGGCTGGAATATCAGGTCAGTTTGCTGTGAGTACCCCATGTCCTGATTCCCCAAACCTGTCTACTACCTACAAACCACAACTCAGGCGTCTAATACAGTTCTCTCCACTTGCTTGAATGAGTGCAGCTCAAACAGCATTCAAGAAGCTTTATCGCATTCAGGACAAAGCAGACGGCTTGACTGGCACAGCATTTGCAAATGCTCTCTCCCTCCAGCACCGACAAACAAGGGCAGCACAATGTACCATCTGCAAATTTCACTTTAGGAACTCACCAAGACTCCTTTGGCTGTACCTGCCAACCACATGTCAGTTACCATCTGAAGGACAGGGATAACAGTTACCTGGGAGTATCACCTATAAATTTCCCTCCAAGTCATTCACAAATTTGATCTAGAAAAATCTCGCCCTTCCTTCATTGTCGCTGGATTAAAATCCTAGAACACCCTCTGTAACAGCTCTGTGTATATACCTATACCACAGGTTCTGCAGCAATTCAAGAAGGCTGCTCACCACCAGCTTACGAAGGACAATTCGGGATAGGCAACAAATGCTGACTCAGCCAGCAACGCCCACATCACTTCACTTAAAATTTAAATATATTCATGTTTATGAATGGATGATAACTGGTGAACAAAATTATGCAACTTTGTGAATGGATGGCAAATGGTGAAAATAAATACCAATTTTATGAACATTTATGACCTTTTTCTCTGCTGAGGGATAGGATCCGTTCCGCAGGAGATGCTTAATTCAAAAACATCACACAATCTGAAAACAAAGCCGACAGAGGACATTGCAACAACTACAGATATATCTTCATCATAGCATCACGGGAGAGGCCTTTGCCAGTGTCACACTTTAAAACATTCATCTGCTTGAAGACCGGGATTATCCTGTAGCACATTGTTGTGTTTGTGTTGGAATATTTACTCGAGAAAACATCTGCTCCATATGCCATACGTCCGTATCTTTACCATACTTCCGTGAATCTCACAAAGACGTTCGACACGAGCAGCAGAGCAGGGACTACAAGATTTGGGGGAAATTCGCTCTCCACCAAAAACCCTCAGTCTCATTCATGATACAGAAGATGACAACTTACAACCACAATTGGTAGCTTCATATGCAACAATTGTAGAAGAATCAAAGTCCCAAAAAATGTCCTCCTCATCATCAACAAAGGGGATATATGAAAAAGAAACCTTTCTGAAATTGATGTGCTTACTGTGTGTCTAACTTTTATTGTAAATGGAAGAATGCCGGTTCTCATTGTGAAATAGAATTGCAAACCATATGACATTTTTCAGACAACGCACACAGCCACACACACACACATACCCACACACCCACATTCTCTCCTGTTCTCATTCTGTCTCATACATTCTCCTTTTTTTGTGATGATGTTTCTGTGTGATGTTTTTGAATCATGCATATCCTGTCTCCTTTTCATATATACAGACACTTGCGGAAGTACAAACACGCACACGCGCGCACACACACACATTTTCCTTCAACTTCAGACTCCACCTTGGCTTCCTGGGAGGCTTCAGAGATAATGACCTCAACCAACGCAGCTGGAATGATGAAGAAATAAACTTTCCCCAACGCCATAATTGCTGAGCTGGGCGTTAAAGGTCCCATGGTCACCAACGAAGGCCTGATCAACATTCCTCTTTCGAACCAAGATGAACAAAAATACATTACCATGGATTGAGGCATTTTGCTCTGATGCCAACCTGGCAAACTAGGAACAGGAGTAGGCTACTCAGCTCCTCGAACTCGCCCCGCCGTTCAATAACGTCATGGCCTATCTGTAACCTTATTCCATGTACCTGCCCTAGGCCCATATCCCTTGGTAACCCTGTTCAATAAAAAAAGCTATCTCAGACGACAACTTCACAATTGAACCAGCACCCACCAGCTTTTGAAGAAGAGAGTTCCAAACTTGCACCGCTCTCTGCGTGTAGAAATGCTTTCTATCAACTCTCCGGCATGGCTTGACCCTATTTAAAAAATATATATATGGCCCTTTCTTCTAGTGGAAACATTTCATCCTGATTCGGCCTGTCCTTCCCTGCAAAGACTTTGTAGATCTCTGTCAGAGCACTCTTCAAACTTCTGAATTCGAGAGAAAAAGTCTTAATTGTTTAATTTCTCCTCGCAACCTAATCCCTTAAGACCAGGTATAATTCTGATAAACCTGCATTGAACACCCTCCAGGGCCAACATATTTCCGAAGTGTGTGGCCCATACCTGCTCACAGTGCTCTAATTGGTGTCTAACAAGGATTTTGCACAATTGCAGCACAACAAGGGTGAGGTTAGGGCCGGTCAAGGACAGTAGTGGGAACTTGTGTATGGAGTCAGTAGAGATAGGCGAGGTGATGAATGAATACTTTTCATCAGTGTTCACCAAGGAGAGGGGCCATGTTTTTGAGGAAGAGAAGGTGTTACAGGCTAATAGGCTGGAGGAAATAGATGTTCGGAGGGAGATGTCCTGGCAGTTTTGAATAAACTGAAGGTCGATAAGTCCCCTGGGCCTGATGAAATGTATCCTAGGATTCTTTGGGAGGCAAGGGATGAGATTGCAGAGCCTTTGGCTTTGATCTTGGGGTCCTCGCTGTCCACAGGGATGGTGCCAGAGGACTGGAGAATGGCCAATGTTGTTCCTCTGTTTAAGAAAGGGAATTGAAATGACCCTGGTAATTATAGACCGGTTAGTCTTTCTTCAGTGGTTGGTAAATTGATGGAAAAAGTCCTTAGGGATGGGATTTACGACCATTTAGAAAGATGCGGATTAATCCGGGATAGTCAGCACGGATTCGTGAAGGGCAAGTCGTGCCTCACAAATTTGATCGAATTTTTTGAGGAGGTAATTAAGTGTGTTGATGAAGGTAGGGCAGTTGATGTCATATACATGGATTTTAGTAAGGGGTTTGATAAGGTCCCCCATGGTCAGCTTATGATGAAAGTAAGGAGGTGTGGGATAGAGGGAAAGTTGGCCGATTGGATAGCTAACTGGCTGTCTGATCGAAGACAGAGGGTGGTGGTGGATGGAAAATTTTCGGACTGGAGGCAGATTGCTAGCGGAGTGCCACAGGGATCAGTGCTTGGTCCTCTGCTCTTTGTGATTTTTATTCATGACTTAGAGGAGGGGGCTGAAGGGTGGATCAGTAAATTTGCTGATGACACCAGGATTGGTGGAGTAGTGGATGAGGTGGAGGGCTGTTGTGGGCTGCAAAGAGACATAGATAGGATGCAAAGCTGGGCTGAAAAATGGCAAATGGAGTTTAAGCCAGATGAATGTGAGGTGATTCATTTTGGTAGGACTAATTTAAATGTGGATTACAGGGTCAAAGGTAGGGTTCTGAAGACTGTGGAAGGACAGAGAGATCTTGGGGTCCATATCCACAGATCTCTAAAGGTTGCCACTCAAGTGGATAGAGCTGTGAAGAAGGCCTATAGTGTGTTAGCTTTTATTAACAGGGGGTTGGAGTTTAAGAGCCGTGGGGTTATGCTGCAACTGTACAGGACCTTGGTGAGACCACATTTGGAGTATTGTGTGCAGTTCTGGTCACCTCACTGTAAGAAGGATGTGGAAGTGCTGGAAAGAGTGCAGAGGAGATTTACCAGGATGCTGCCTGGTTTGGAGGGTAGGTCTTATGAGGAAAGGTTGACGGAGCTAGGGCTGTTCTCTCTGGAGCGGAGGAGGCTGAGGGGAGACTTAATAGAGGTTTATTAAATGATGACGGGGATAGATAGAGTGAACGTTCAAAGAATCTTTCCTCGGGTGGATGGAGCTATTACAAGGGGGCATAACTATAGGGTTCGTGGTGGGAGATATAGGAAGGATATCAGAGGTAGGTTCTTTACGCAGAGAGTGGTTGGGGTGTGGAATGGACTGCCTGCAGTGATAGTGGAGTCAGACACTTTAGGAACATTTAAGCGGTTATTGGATAGGCACATGGAGCACACCAGGATGATAGGGAGTGGGATAGCTTGATCTTGGTTTCAGATAAAGCTCGGCACAACATCGTGGGCCGAAGGGCCTGTTCTGTGCTGTACTGTTCTATGTTCTATGTTACACCTGCATCTCTATACTCCAGTCCTTTACATATGAAGGCCAGCATTCCATTGGCCTTCTTGACTATTTTCTGCATCAGTTCGTGACATTTTAAGAAGCTATGCACCTGAACCTCCAAATCTCGCTGGCCATTCACTGAATTTAACATTGTGCCTTTCAAAAAAATGCCTTGATCTATATCACTTGGATATTTGACTTTTCTTGCCATTATCTACGCCGTTAATGAATGTTGTAAATAATTGAGGCCCCAAGACAGATTCCTGCTGGACACCACTTAACCTGCATTATTCAGCAACGTACATCTACAATTAGTTGCACCTCAAATTTTGGCACCTTCCGCAGAAGGGGATATTGTATTACATTTATGGATGTGAATTATTGATATATTAATATCGTCGATCATACCTGACAACGATATTTTCACAGTTAACTGTAATTGCAGAGTGTTGCCAGCAGATGGAATTGAAATCTTGATGGGTTACATTATACGAATCAGGCACTGCCTCAATAAATACTACACTGAACCCTGTGTCTGTTCATTTTGAACTGGCCTCCTTATGGAGAAATGTTAGAAGGGGCCCTGTCTCTGATTATAGTATATTATATCATATGGCACCCTATTTCAACTCATATTGTACCAGTACATGTCAATGTATACATCACACAATCGCTCTGATCCGAATTTCTACAGGCAGGATGTAACTTTGCACTTCTCCCATATGCAATCCTGGATGGTAGTGGACATTTAAACAAATAACTGCAGCAGAAGCCTCAAATAAAACCCCAATTCTTAATGATGGGACAGCTCAGCAAATGGGAAAAGAAACCAGACTGAAGCAATTGCTACCATCTTCAGTCAGAAGTGCGGAGAGGAAGTTCCATCTCGGCCTCCTCCTGAGGTCCCCAGCATCACAGATGCCGATCTCCAACCTGTTCAGTTAATTTCACATGATAACATGGAACATCGGAACAGGAGTAGGCCATTCAGCCCCTGGAGAAAGCTCCGCCATGCTATATGATCATGATTTATCTGTTGTCTAACTCGGTGCTGAAGGCATTGGACACTGTAAAGATTATTGGTCCTGACAATGTCTCAGCAATAATCATGACGGTTTGTGCTCTGGAACTTGCTACACCCAATCAATCTGTTCAAGTACAACACTGTCATATACCCAACAGTGTGGAAAATTGGCAGGCATGCCCTATTGCAAAGGCAGGAGAAATCCAACCTGACCAATGACTGCACCCTGAGTCCTCACCCGATCAACGTAATGGAAAGTGTCAAGGATCCAATAAGCTATAATAATAATCTGCTCAATGATGCTCTGTTTGGGTCCCACGAGGAGCACTCGGTTTCAGAAATCATTTAACTTAGTCCAACTGTGGTGGAAATAGTTGATTTAATGAAGTGATTTGAGAGTGTCTGCCTCTACATCAACGCAGCACTTGACCGATTGTAGCATCAAGGAGCCTCAGAAAAGCTGCAGTCAATGGGGTTCTGGAGGAAAACATTGCACTGGATTCAGCCATAGCGAGCACAGAGTAAGATGGTTGTGGTTGTTGAAAGCCAATCATCTCAGTTCCTGGGCATTTCTGAAGGAACTCATCAGGATGCTGTGCTCGGTCTAATCTTCACCCTTCATTACAAGGTCAGAAGTGGGATGTTCACTAATGATTACACAATGTCCAGCACATTTATGATTCCTCAGATACTGAAGCAGACCGTGTCCATGAGCAGCAAGACTTAGAAAACATTTAGGCTTTGGTTGTGAAATGACCAGTGACATTCACACCACCCACCTGACACTCTCAAGTAAGAATGATTCCAAACATCTCCGCTTGTCATTAAATGGAATGACTACAGTTGAAACTCCCATCATTCTGGCAATTACCATTGAAGAAAAAGTGAACTGGGACAGCCATGTAAATAATATTGCTACAAGAGCAGGTCAGATGCTGTGAGCGTTGTGTAACTCACATCCTGACTTCCCAATCCCTAGCCATTGTATACAGGGCAAAAATCAGGAGTGTGATTGAATATTCTCCACTTGCCTGACATGTGGCCCTGAAGGAACACACAAAAAGCTCGATACCACCCAGAAAAAAATCAGGCGGCCCGATGAACACACCACTTTAAATATTCACTCTCAGCATCACAGATGTACAACTCTCTGAGTGTGAACCATAAACAATTTGTATCGCAGCAACATATTCCTTCGATAGCACCTTCCAAACACATTAACTCTGACACTTAAAAGGACAAGGTCAGCGCATGCATGAGAACACGATCACCTGCAAGTGTCCATAAAACCCACATCCCATCTTGACTGGGAATTATATCGCTAAACTTCAGTATCCATAGATAGAAATCTTGCAATTCCCTTCCTACCAGCATTCAGTTTGGAATGCAATGATTCAAGAAGAGGACTCACCACCACATTCTCAAAGGAAAAAAAGAATTGGTAACAAATGCTACTTTACCAGTGACACCAAAATCTCATTAAATAATTTTGAACATGTCATATCCCTGCTTATATTCAACTAGCCCGCACCTCTGTTTGTATAGTAATAGCCCATGTCTCGATCACATTACAACATGTCCTTTCTCTGTTATTTATCTACTCGACTCATTATCAGTTGTCCGTACATGAGGCCAAGGTCCTGTTTTCACGTCACTTTCTGAGTTATGACCGTGCTGAACTATGTCTCAGTTGATCTGGGCGGCGCGGTGGCATAGTTGTTATTTCACAGTGGCAGGGACGAGGGTTCAATTCCCAGCTTCGGTGAATGTCTGTGTGGAGTCTACATGGGATCCCCCAGGTGCTCTGGTTTTCTCCCACAGTCCGAAAGTGGTGCTGGTTAGGTGCATTTTGACCATGCTCAATTCTCCCTTACTGTGACCAAACAAGCGCCAGAGTGTGGCGACTCGGGGATTTTTACAGTAACTTCATTGCAGTGTTAATGTAAGCCTACCTGTGACACTGATAAATAAGCTTTAAAAGTTTAATCTGGCAAAAGGCTGTGTCTCAGTACCTAAGGTATCAGAACCTTTATCTGCTTATACTAAACTGGAACAACATCCATCTTGCATGACAAGAGGTTTGGTCACAGCCATTGCTCTAATAGTTCATGAGATCAACGAAACTCGATCGTGTTTTAGTTAATGCCGCACCAGTCCAATTATTTGTTTATTTAACACTATGGCTTGGCTCTGTTATTATTGCATCATGTGATCCATCTAATTTACTGCATTGCCCATATCTTAGTGCGTACCAGTCCAGATCCCATATGATTAATTACTACCAATGCCCTAAATTCTGTCTCAGTTTATATCAGTCTAGGTACTGTATCAGAAATTACTAACAATAGACTAGACTCTGTCTCAGTTTATATTAGTCCAGGTCCTGTATCAGTAACTACTACTAATGCACTGGGCTCCGTCTCAGTTAATATTGGTCTCGACATTCGCGGGAAGACATTAGTCTCTGTCTCAGTTTATATCGCACGAGTTTCTGCATCCAGTTACATTGCACTGGATAACGTCTCCGTTTTTCTTGTACTAGTCGATGTCATTCATATTTTTAAATGTTTCTTTCATGGGATGTGGGTGTCTCAGGTAAAGTCGGTGTTTCTCCTTTACCTTCCCACAAGGCACTCGGCACAACCTCATTTCTATTTTACTGGATCAGGCCTCTGTTTATATTAAAATAGCTCCTGTCTCTGTTAATACTCCGCTTGACCAGAACTTAGTTTATATTGCACGAGACCCAATCCCTGTTTATATGATATTTGATCCTGACTCTGTCTATATTTCACGAGACCAGGTCATTGGATGTTTACTCTGTTTGAATTATACTTGCATTACCTCACGGTTCTATGAGGTGGAGAGATAATATAATACATAAATAGGCTGTGCTAAAAACATCTGTATTCAGAAGGATCCTTAAACGGAAAGTATTGGATCGACAGTGCATGCTGTTTTGATATCCATTTTCAATGAACCAGCATGATTAGACTTCAGATATCACTTCTTCTTTTCCAGTTCCCAAGGCCAGTCTCCATCCGAGAGAGTTGCGTGTGTAGGAGGACGCATAGAACTGCGTTCCCACAGTCACTTTTCACATAATTGGGCATTGTCTAGTGCAGTAATAATTAGTCCTTGCCCAATATAAATTGAACCTGAACATGGTTAAGTGCAGAAATGAGACAACATCTCGTTTAGCAGAGAGACAGGTCTACATTAATAAAAGCAAAGTCATTGTCGAACTTAATATAAACCGAGACATGGTGATGTGTAATATAAACAGAGACAGCATCTAGTTTAGTATAAACAGAGAGCACGTCGAGTGTAATATGAACAGAGAAAGGGGATAGTTCACTAGAAAACGGGAAAGGTCCGAGTGGAATATGATCAGAGACATAACGTTCTTTAACATATAGAGACACAGAGATTAGTTAATTTTACATAAGCAGAGGTAGGATGACAGATGAGTGCAATATGGAGGCAGGGACTAGTGCCCCATCAAACATTCCAAGGGCAGGTGTAGAATGGGATTAGGTACTGAATGTAAAGCTCTCTCCACATTGCAACATTAAACACTCCCAAGGCAGGTGCAGCACGGGATAAATACAAAGTGATTCTCCATCTACACTGCCCCAATCAAACATTTCCAGAAAATATAGACTGTTTAGAATCATTAAAACTCTCTCTACACTGTCCATTAGACAATTGGATGGCTGGGACAGGGCGGGTTAATACAGCGAATAATCAAGATGCATGTTCGAGTAAAGCTCCCTCTATAGTTTCCGATTAATTGAATTAGATCCATTTCGTCAGAAGTCTCTGAACAGGGCTGAGAGAATACATTAGCTGGAGTTTGACTTGATATTGTTGAGCAAAGACAATGACCCATCGTGGGGAGACAAGAAAAGACACAGAATCAGACAGGGGAAAGACACAAGAGACAAAGCATAGGAATCCTCCAAAATATATTTGCCGTGTCATTATATTTAGAGATTAGAGGGAATCTTTCCTCATTTTGAACATAGATAAGATCATGGCTTGTTTTGCGCATATAACTGATGAAAAAAAAATCCAAAAAACAATCAGATTGGAATCCATTGAGTTATTTGTACGTTTGCCTCTATTTCTGTGCTGCGTTGCTGGGGAAATATGTATTGATGTGTTTGTCAATCAATAAATCTAATCTGGGATTTCTCTTTCTGCGTTTATTTACATAAACACCTCATGAATGAAGTGTTCACGGCTGCAAAACCAGATGAACAGTTACTTATTGATTACTTTCAATTCAAAATAGCGGTCAAGCATATTGACAGTTGGTTCAAAATGAATAGAAGATTCGTAAATTCCCATTAGAACAGATGCTATTTAATCCAAATAAAAAAAATCTTCTAATCAAGAATTTGTTCTGAAATTTCTGATGTCACAATAACTAAAACATATTTGAACAAGCTAGTATTCCACTGAATGTCAATGTGATTGTTGATTTAATCTACTAACACTAGACAAGTTAAAACATCAGGCAGAGGAGTCATTACAATCACATTAATCTCAGAGTTTTCAATATATCAAATCTGGCAGTTTATAATGTTAACATTTGGAAAGAACTTGCATTTTTATAATGCTTTACCCCACCTCAGGTCATCCCAAAGCATTTTAAACTCATTGATGTATTTTCGCTGTCTTTGTCACTGCTGTAATGTTGGACATTCAGCAAGTATTTGGTGCACAACAGGTTCCCACAAACCGAGATGTGATAAATGAACAGTAATTTTGTGATTTTAGTTGAAGAACGAACGGCCCAAGCTACTGGGGAGAACAGCCCTGTTCTATAGAATTTTACATCCTGTCATTGACCTGAAATGAGAATCTGATTCTCTCTCTGCTGATGCCCACTGGCCTATCCTTTTGTTGCTTTTCATAGATCATAGAATCCTATAGAAGGAAGTCATTCGGCCCATCGAGCCTGCACCAAGCACATTCCCACCCAGTCCCGATCCCCATTTACCCTAGTTAGTCCCTCTGATACCAAGGGGCAATTTATCATGGCCAATCGATCTAACCCGCACATCTTTGGACTGTGGGAGGAAACCGGAGCACCCGGAGGAAACCCACGCAGACACGGGGAGAATGTCAAACTCCTCACAGACAGTCACCCAAGCCAGGAATCGAACCTGGCTCCCTCGCGCTGTGGGGCAGCAGTGCTAACCACTTTGCTGTCCAAAATATATATTTTTTGAAGCTTACGGGATTTGGTCAACATTTGACTGAATTGTTTTAAAGTTACTGAAAATACATTTTTTCGTCGAAACTAACCTGGAGTTTGCCAACTTTATTAGGATCTGACACGCAGACAGCGAGGAATTGAACCTGGTATCTATTGATCCATAGTCAGACACGTCATCCATTGCGCCACCGGGACACATTTCTTTCAAATCTCCGGAATCCGCAGTAGTTTGCACTATTCATTCTCTGGATTTGAGCACCACTGACAAAGTCAGCATTAATTGCCCATCCTGAGAAGGCGTTTGTGAACCATCTTTTTGAAACAAATAGGCCCTCTGGGCGGTTTTATTTGTGTTTGACTTTCTGCAGAAATTTTGAAACACCTAAATGGCTCTTTCAGCAATTTCAGAGACACTTCAGAGTCAACTTCATCACTGTGGAACTGGAGTCACATGTAGAAGAGATAGAGTAAACATAGATTCTTATTCATTCGTGGGACTTGGGTGTCACTGGCTAGCCAGCATTTGGTGCCCATCCCTAGTTGCCCTTGGGGGGAAGTTGAGAGGTAACCACATTGCTGTGACTCGGGAGTCACGTGTAGGTCAGACAAGCTAAGGACGGCAGATTTCTTTCCCTGAAGGGACATTAGTGAACCAGATGCTGTTTTACAACAATCAACAATGGTCCCAGTCATCAATAGATTCTTAGTTCCAGATATTATTTATTGAATTCAAATTCCACCATCTGCCGTGGCGGGATTGAATCCAGATCGTCAGAAGATAGCTGAACATTAAGTACATCGAAACCAGGAGCCGGAGAAGGCCATTCGAGCCTGATCCGTCATTCATCATGATCATGGATGATTTCCTATCTAAAGGCCACATCATTGCATTCTGTCCACACCCCTTGATAGCATTAAAATCTAATCACAAACCTATTTATTTCTTGAATATATGCAGTGATATGGCATCCATAGCCTTCTGTGCTGGATCACTCCGCATGTTTACTAGGCTCTGAAGCGAAGAGAACTTTCCTCATTTCTGTCCGAAATTGGCTACCCTGTCTCTTGAAGCTTCATCCCTTGTTTGAAACTCCCAAACCAGCGAAAGTATCCTTCCCTCACCTAGCCTGCCCAGCTCTGTTAGAAATCAGTTAATTATTTATACGTTTATTTATTATTAATGTCACAAGTAGGCATATATTGACAATGCAAAACGATATTGGGAAAATGCCCTGAGGCCACAGTCCAGCGCCTGTTCGAGTACACTGAGGGAAAATTTAGCATGGCCAATGCACCTAACCAGCACGTCTTTCCGACTGTGAGAGGAAACCGGTGCACCCGAAGGAAACCCACGCAGACATGGGGACAATGTGCAGACAGTGGCCCAAGCTGGAAATCGAATCTGAGTTCCTGGCGCTAGCCACTGTGCTGCAGTGCCACCCTCATTTTATATGTTTAATATGTTTCAATCACAAATTTATATGTTTCACCCAGATCCCCTTTCATTCTTCCAAATTCAAGTGAATCCATGTGGTGGAGATGCCAGTGTTGAACTGCGATGAGTACGGTAAGAAGTCTCACAACACCAGGTTAAAATGCAGCAGGTTTATTTGGAATCACGAGCTTTCGGATGCGCCGCTCCTTCATTAGATCAGTCAAGTGAATACAGGCCCAACCGAATCAGTCTCGCCTCCTAGGACAGTCCCACCAATTCCGGTATCAGTTGTACTCCCCACAGACCCTTTCTTATTTAGCGCGATCAGAACTACACGCACTACACCGGGCGTGGTCCTATGAAGGGCCAGCATAACTGCAATAAGACTTCCCTAATTCCGAACTCAAATCTTCGTGCAAAGAAGGCCTTCCTAATTGCTTTCTGTACATGCCTCTCCAATTTCATTGACTGGTGGACAAGGACACATAGATCCATTTGTACATCGCACTTCCTAATATATGTTGCTTTCTGCTTTATACACCAGTATATAACTGCACAGTTAGTTACATTTACTGCATCTGCCACTTGTTCACTCATTCACTCAACTTGTCCAGATCACATTGAAGCCTCATTTCATCCTCCGCACAGCTCATACTTCCACCCAGTTATGTATCGCCAACCCTTTTGAACATGTTAATTTGATTCCCTCATCCAGATCCCACAGTTATACAGCGCCAAGGACCGGCTTGGGTCACTGTCTGTACAGAGTCTGCACGTTCTCCCCATGTCGATATGGCTTTCTTCCGGGTGTTCCGGTTTCCTCCCACAGTCCGAAAGACATTCTGGCTGGGTGCATTGGTCATGCTTAATTCTCCCTCAGTGTACACAAACAGGGGCTGGAATGTGACGACTCGGGGATTTTCACAGTAGCTTCATTGCAGTGATAACATAAGCCTATTTGTGACTAATGAATAAATTTAAAAAGTTGGCACCCTGGGCAACCCCACTATTCGCTGACTGCCACTCGGAAAAAAGACCCATTTATTTCCACTCTCTTGCTTCTTATCTGTCAACGAATTCTATACCTATGCCAATACTTTACTCCCCATCTCGCTTGCTTTATTTTGGCCTCCTAATAATTTATGAAGAACCATCTTAAATGTCTTCTTGAAGTGCAAATACACCATGTACACTGGTCCCACCTTGCCTATCCCATTATTTGCATTCTCAAAGAACGCAAGTAAGTTTGTTAAGAATGGCGTCTTTATTAAGCCCATGCTGGGTTTATCAAATTCCGTTAATGCTTTCCAAATATTTTGCTGTCATGTCTTATATAAGTTTCAAACAACTTCGGTGATACTAAAGTCAGGCTGTAATTCATCATTTTTACTCTCCCGTCCTTTGTATACATTGAGGTGACATTTGTCACCCTCCAATCTGTAGGAACTGTTCCAGAGTTTATAGAATTTTAGAAGATGACCACCAATGCATCCAATATTTCCAGGGTCATTTCCTTTCATACTCTGGGATGTAGATTATCAGGCCCGAGTGACTTATTAGCATTTAACCCCATTAATTTCCCCAGCATGATTCTCCTACTAATACTGGTTTTCTACAATGCCGTCTTCCAACTCGCCCCTTAGTTCCCTATCATTTCTGGGAGGATAGTTGTGTCCTCTTTTATGAAGGTGATGTCAAACTTTGTGTTCGATTCATCCAACATTTCTTTGTTCCCCATTATAATTTCCCTGGATTCTTGCTGTAAGGTACCTACACTTGTCTTGACTAATCTTCATCTCTTCAAATATTCATATAAACTTTTACAATTAGTTTCTATGTTCCCTTCAATTTTATTCTCATACTCTATTTTCCTCCTGGATAATAAGAACATAAGAACATAAGAAATAGGAGCAGGAGTAGGCCATCTAGCCCCTCGAGCCTGCCCCGCCATTCAATAAGATCATGGCTGATCTGACGTGGATCAGTACCACTTACCCGCCTGATCCCCATAACCCTTAATTCCCTTACCGATCAGGAATCCATCCATCCGCGCTTTAAACATATTCAGCGAGGTAGCCTCCACCACCTCAGTGGGCAGAGAATTCCAGAGATTCACCACCCTCTGGGAGAAGAAGTTCCTCCTCAACTCTGTCTTAAACCGACCCCCCTTTATTTTGAGGCTGTGTCCTCTAGTTTTAACTTCCTTACTAAGTGGAAAGAATCTCTCCGCCTCCACCCTATCCAGCCCCCGCATTATCTTATAAGTCTCCATAAGATCCCCCCTCATCCTTCTAAACTCCAACGAGTACAAACCCAATCTCCTCAGCCTCTCCTCATAATCCAAACCCCTCCTCTCCGGTATCAACCTGGTGAACCGTCTCTGCACTCCCTCCAATGCCAATATATCCTTCCTCATATAAGGGGACCAATACTGCACACAGTATTCCAGCTGCGGCCTCACCAATGCCCTGTACAGGTGCATCAAGACATCCCTGCTTTTATATTCTATCCCCCTCGCAATATAGGCCAACATCCCATTTGCCTTCTTGATCACCTGTTGTACCTGCAGACTGGGCTTTTGCGTCTCATGCACAAGGACCCCCAGGTCCCTTTGCACGGTAGCATATTTTAATTTGTTTCCATTGAGATAGTAATCCCATTTGGTATTATTTCCTCCAAAGTGTATAACCTCGCATTTCTCAACGTTATACTTCATTTGCCATATCCTCGCCCACTCACTCAGCCTGTCCAAATCTCTCTGCAGATCTTCTCCGTCCTCCACACGATTCACTTTTCCACTTATCTTTGTGTCGTCTGCAAACTTCGTTACCCTACACTCCGTCCCCTCCTCCAGATCATCTATATAAATGGTAAACAGTTGCGGCCCGAGTACCGATCCCTGCGGCACGCCACTAGTTACCTTCCTCCAACCGGAAAAACACCCATTTATTCCGACTCTTTGCTTCCTGTCGGATAGCCAGTCCCCAATCCACTTTAACACACTACCCCCAACTCCGTGTGCCCTAATCTTCTTCAGCAGCCTTTTATGGGGCACCTTATCAAACGCCTTTTGGAAATCCAAAAACACCGCATCCACCGGTTCTCCTCCATCAACCGCCCTCGTCACATCTTCATAAAAATCCAACATGTTCGTCAAGCACGACTTTCCCCTCATGAATCCATGCTGCGTCTGATTGATCGAACCATTTCTATCCAGATGCCCTGCTATCTCCTCTTTAATAATGGATTCCAGCATTTTCCCTACTACAGACGTTAAGCTGACCGGCCTATAGTTACCCGCCTTTTGTCTCCTTCCTTTTTTAAACAGCGGCGTAACATTAGCCGTTTTCCAATCAACCGGCACTACCCCAGAATGCAACGAGTTTTGATAAATAATCACTAACGCCTCCACTATTACCTCTGACATTTCTTTCAATACCCTGGGATGCATTCCATCCGGACCCGGGGACTTGTCCACCTTCAGTCCCATTAGTCTACCCAGCACTGCCTCTCTGGTAACATTAATTGTATTAAGTATTTCTCCTGCTGCCAACCCTCTATCGTTAATATTTGGCAAACTATTTGTGTCCTCCGCCGTGAAAACCGACACAAAAAGCTTATTTAAAGACTCAGCCATATCCTCATTTCCCACTATTAACTCCCCCCTCTCGTCCTCCAAGGGTCCAACATTCACTCTAGCCACTCTATTCCTTTTTATATATTTATAAAAACTTTTACTATCATTTTTTATATTAATTGCTAGCCTAGCTTCATAGTCTATCCTTCCTTTCTTTATCGCTTTCTTAGTCTCTCTTTGTTGTTTCTTAAATTTTTCCCAATCACTTGTTTCTCCACTATTTTTGGCCACTCTGTACGCAGCTGTTTTTATTTTAATACTCTCCTTTATTTCCTTCGTTATCCACGGCTGGTTCTCCCTTTTCTTACAATCCTTGTTTTTTGCTGGAATATATTTTTGCTGAGAACTGAAAAGGATCTCCTTAAAAATCCTCCACTGTTCCTCAGCTATCCTACCTGCCAGCCTGCTCTCCCAGTCTACCTTAGCCAATTCATCCCTCATCCTATCATATTTCCCTCTGTTCAAACAGAGGACACTGGTTTGAGACCAAACTTTCTCCTCTTCCATCTGAATCAGAAATTCGACCATATTGTGGTCACTAGACCCAAGAGGGTCCTTCACAATAAGATCCTTAATTCTACCTACCTCGTTACACAATACCAGATCCAAAATAGCTCGTTCCCTCGTCGGTTCCGTAACATGCTGTTCAAGGAAACTATCCCGACAGCATTCTAAGAACTCTTCCTCCATTCCACCCTTACCGACTTGAGTCTGCCAGTCAATGTGCATGTTGAAGTCCCCCATGATTATTGCCGTTCCGTTTTTACACGCATCCCTTATCTGCTTGTTTATAGCTTTGGTCTTCTTTTGTTGAATTCTAAAACGGTTCTAAACCTCAGGCTTGTTGCTTCTTCTGGTAAATTTTACATATTTTAGAACAAAGAAATAAAATTTCCTCTCGTGAAAGACATTCGAGAAGAAGATGAGCTTTGACGAAGTATGATGTTCACAGTAACTTCATGACAGTGTGAATGTAAGCCTACATGTGACTAAGAAATAAACTTTAAACCTTTAAACTTTAATTGCACACGATGTTTGTTTCAGCTTAATCAATTAATTGAATTGAAATTCCCCACCTGGGGGAACCTTGAGGTAAATGCTCTGGGGAATTGGAATTACTGTCCCAGAGCATTTACCTCAAGGTTCTGGAATGCTAGCTTAATAATGACATTGCTATACTACCCCGCAGGCAGGAATATCATCACTTCTAATAATGGAATAACTGAACATTCAGCACTGAGTCACAGGTTGGATCACGTGCTCAGGTGGATGTTGTGGGAATTGAACACATTACCATTTGACTCAAAAATTATGTTGTTTTCACTGAGATTAGACTGTTAACTGACTACAGTTTGTGTCTTGACATGATGACATTTAGCTCAGTGCGCCTAAAGGCTGAGATCTGTGTCCAATATTATACGATACATTTATACATTATACATTGATACATTCGGTCGTTTCTCTCGTTATGCTACATTAGGCCATCTCTCTATTTATGCTACAGTTGGTCCGCTCAATTATTACTAGAGTAGACCACGGATCTGATTATATTACATCTGATCCCATCTCCTTTTATATTACACAGGATTTGTCTCTTTACATTGCATCAGAGACTGTCTCTGTTAATTCAACGCACGATCATGTGTATGTTGCCTGGCATTTAATTGTCAGAAGCAACTCTTCTCCTCGCCTTGAATCTTATTTTAACAGAATGGCAATGACGAATGGGAATCCATGTAAAAGTTCCATCAATTCCTAAACTGACATCGCAAAACACGTGAGGTAGAAGGTGTTATAGAGCTTAACGTTGATCACAGAATCCTACAGTGTGGAAGGACGCCATTCAGCCCATCGAGCCTGCACCGACCACAATCCCACTCAGCCCTATCCCCATGACCCCATGCATTTACCCTAACTAGCCCTTCTGAACTAAGAGACAATTTAACCATCCGGGGATGCAGCAGGATACAGATTAGTTGGAGACTTGGGCGGAAAGATGGCAGATGGAGTTTAATCCGGACAAATATGAGGTAATGCATTTTGAAAGGTCCAATAGAGACAGGAAATATACAGTAAATGGCAGAACCCTTAAGAGTATTGATAGACATAGGGATCTGGGTGTACAGGTACAAAGGTCACTGAAAGTCGCAATGCAGGTGGAGAAGGTAGTCAAGAAGGCATACGGCATGCTTGCCTTCATCAGCCGAGGTATTGAGTTTAAAAATGGGCAAGTCATGTTGCAGCTTTATAGAACCTTAGTTAGATCGCACTTGGAATGTAGTGTTCAATTCTGGTCACCACACTACCAGAAGGATGTGGAGGCTTTGGAGAGGGTACAGAAAAGATTTCCCAGGATGTTGCCTGGTATGGAGGGCATGAGCTATGAGGCGAGGTTGGAGAAACTTGGTTTGTTCTCACTGGAGCGACGGAGGTTGAGGGGAGACCTGATTGAAGTCTACAAGATTATAAGAGGCATGGATAGAGTTGATAGTCAGAAACTTTTTCCCAGGGTGGATGAGTCGATTACCAGGGTTTAAGGTGAAAGGGGCAAGGATTAAAGGAGATGTACGAGGCAGATTTTTTACACAGAGTAGTGGTGCCTGGAAGTTGTTTCCGGGGGAGGTAGTGGAAGCGGACACGGTAGTGACTTTTAAGGGGCTTCTTGACAAGTACATGAATAGGATGGGAATAGAGGGATATGGTCCCCGGAAGGGTCGGGGGCTTTAGTTCAGTTGGGCAGCATGGTTGGTGCAGGCTTGAAGGGCCGAATGGCTTGCTCCTGTGCTGTAATTTTCTTTGTTCTTTAACACCAATCCACCTAACCCACACATCTTTGCACTGTGGGAGGAAACCGGAAAAAACCCACCCAGACACGGGGAGAATGTGCAAACCCCACACAGACAGTGACCCAAGCCGGGAAACGAACCCGAATCCTTGGCTCTGTGAGGCAGCAGGGCTAATCACTTTGCCACCGTGCGCTGCACTATCAGAACAGCTGAGCTTTGAGTTTGTTTCCTTTAGAATCGAGCAGGTTATGGGAGATTTAGTACAGAAATTCAAAGTTATGTTTGGGAAATGTTTTACTCATTTGGAAGAAACTGTTATCCACTGGCAAGAGGACCAGTATACAGAAGGCACTTGCTTACATTACACCAGTGCATAATTCTATTTATGTTGTACCATAACCTGTCATTAATTATATGACAGTAGACACTGTTTCTCTTTATACGCATCCAGTCATTTCTCTCGTTATGCTACACGGAGCCATCTCTCTATTTATGCTGCATTCGATCCTCTCAATTAGTCCGAGAGTAGACCACGGATTTGATTATATTACATTGGGTCCCATCTATTTTTATGTTAAACAGGATTTGTCTCTTTACATTACATCAGAGGCTATCTCTATTAATCCAACATGCGACTATGAATATGTTGCCTGTCGAGATATTGTCAATCACGATATAATATGGATGTGCCTGTCCGATATCAATCATTCTTGTCTGGAAGAGTAGGTTTATGTTTTACTAATATCTGTAAGTAAATGTGATAAACGTCTAATTGCTCTGCTATCGTGTGGGTAATATTTAGCGTGAACGTTATAACAATTTCTCAGTGATTCACTGACATTGGGAGACAAGTCAATATTTGAACATACGTGCAGTGTTCGTTGCAATACCTTCAAGCAACCTCCATTGTGATGCATTTTATTAGTTGAATATTGTGCTGCATTGTGTCAATTTGACACAGACTTTAGCGATAAAGATTGATTCACCTGTCTTATTTATAGCTTCAACTGATACACTGACTATGAAACAGAATTGTGTACACGCAATATCGCCAGATGGGCTCCCACAGGCTAAATGTATCCAATCATTAATTGCTCATCTGTTTCAGAGAGAAATAAAACGAAATAGCCACAGATCAAGTGTTCACAGTTACGTTATGTTTGAATAGAATTTTTAAAATATATTTTCTGCAATTTGTATTGTTATCTTCGAAACTATTTTTCAGTTTGGGATGTGTTCATCTGTCTAGGCCCGAAGCTTTGTTATTCCCTCGCTAAATCTCCTTATCTTACTTTCCTCGTCAAAATCAATCCATAAAGCTGTCCCTTTATTGGCCATCCTTTCAGTAATCTGTTCAAATATCTCGTTGCTCAAAAACAAGATGCTGTGGATTCATGGGATCTAGAAAAAAAATGCCAGAAACACTCAGCAGATCATTCATCATAAGTGGAATGGTATTCGTCTGCATCTGTCTCTCTCTTTCTCTTTCTCTCTCGCCCTGTCTCTCCTTCTCTCTCTCTCTCTCTCTGTCCTTGTCTCCCTCGCTCTTTCTCTCTCTCTCTCTCTCTTCCTCTCTCTCGCACACACTTTTGGTGCAGTCGTCTACAGCAATGCCTAGGCCATGCCTCTTTATATACTGCATGTGACTCATTTGAATCATTATTGCAATAGATCTTATATATGTTTACAATACATAATATGCCGCTTCATTTATTATTACATGAAGACATACCGTGATAAATGCTACAAATCATCATTTCTGAACTTTTGTTCAGTCAAGAGGCCATTTCTGTTACATTCGTCTCCATCTCAGATACATTGTGCTCGGCCCTATGTCATGCACTACTGAACGCATCCGTGCCTCATTTTGTATTACTTTGGGTCCTAATAATAAAGCCAACACTGTCTCAGCAATTGGTTTTCCATAAAATGCGTCTCACAGATGGAAAGAAAGAAGTGCCAAGCGAGATGAAAAGATGGATATTAGCTTAAAAAATGTAATATATTGTGTCGATGAATGGGGTTCGAAGAATGCGTTTCGTCTTGTTAATAACTATTAGGTGTTGCGGAGAATATCTAATTGCTCTCGTATTGTCTGCAATATTTTGTAGAAAGCTTGGAATGAAACTTGTAACATCCGCTTGTTCAAAAGCGATTGAGGAACATAATAAACGTATGCTACGTTGCACTGCAAATAGACACTAAAGGGCAATTCAGCATGGCCACTCCAACTAACCTGTACATCTTTGGACTATAGGAGGAAAGCGGTAAAGCTGGAGGAAACCCACGCACACACGGGGTGAATGTGCAAACACCACAGTTACACAAGGCTTAAATGGAACCTGTGTCCGTAACAGTGTGAGGTACCACTGCTAACCACTGTGTAAATAATTGCGATTACTTTTAAACATCATATGGTAATTTATTCAGTATTTACTTACACATTCTATCTCTCAGTCAATGCCTAAAGTGAATGAATTGCCCTGGACGCTCTTGAATGTGATGCAGAGCTGGCCATTCGGCTGCCAAGGCACTGCATCTTTCAAATGACTCACTGAACTTCTCTCCTCTCTTTCTCAGCCTCAGGCTCAGGCTGCACCTAAATCAGGTAACTTTTCTTCTCTCTCAGTCTCCATTAACTCACTTACACAGGTACCCAGGAGACGGATCTGGCGACTAAAAGGTGTTTATTTCTTTTGCTTAAGGCACCTTGTGATTGAAAAGATAAAGCACAAAAATCTCATGAGAGGAAAATTCAGTGCCGGAAACAAACCAGTTCACTCACTTAACCTCTCTCCTCGATTTCTCTCACACAGCACATAACACACTTAAACTTTATATTTTAGAACACCTCTGCGGGAAAATAAAATGTTGCTTTAATTTTCCCTCTTTACTCTCAGTGATAATCTTCGATCCATCTTCACTTCAATTAATCTATTTAAACTCCAAATATGATCATTTTCTTGATTCATTAAAATGGCAATGAAAGTGGATACAATGCTGAGACCGGCAGCAATCTGTGTGGTTGTTCTTGATGCTGTCAGAGTGAGTTCACCCTCACAGGCAGGAAGACTGTTCACGGTGATAACATCAAACTGGCCCCGGTTGTTTCACTCTCAGGTAACACAACTTCCTGTTTCTCTGCTGCCGGTTCCAAACCGCACATCTCACTTCTGAGCAGAAAATAAATCCATGGACCACAATCTGGTGAGAACATCTGTCAATATGGCCTTTATCTGTACACAGAGTCAGGGCAGAGTCACACAGATCACATTGCGGTGATATTTACAAATGAGCCTGGTGTGATCTGCTTAGAGTTTCCATTCCCGGACATAACTCGATGGTCAGTGGATTAGTCACTGAGCTCCCCCGGGTTCCGTGAAGGAAGGGAATGATAGCTGTTATCTCGCATTGTTTGATCATTTTCTCTCCATCTGCTTTTTATTTTTTGTTCCTCAGCTTTTATCGTCAGCAACCTGTTTTTCTTTCTGCTAACTCTCCCGGTGTCTCTGTCTATCTCCTATCTTTTGAACACTTTTATTAATATTCATAATCATGAAGTTTTGAGTGGGGTAATTAAAGAGAGAATCTTTCAATTGGGAGGACGGTCAGCAACCAATGGGCACAGATTTATTTTATTGAGCAGGGAGACAGAAATATAATTGTTTACTTTTACACAAGAGTTGTTATGAACTGGAATGAACAGCTTGAAAGGGTGATCGAATCAGATTTCACAGTAACTTTAGAAAATAAATAAGATATATCCTTCATGGGGTTAAAATTTGAAGGATTTTCAAGAATGGGACCAGTTTAATGGTTCATCTATGTAATTGTCCTCGCATCCTTTTTGTGTCTCTCCCTGCCCTTCATTGAGACTCAATAGAATGCAATATTTATACAGCTTTCGTCTTGTTTTAAGATAAGAGTATCACTTTGAACAAATTAGCATCGGATCGATTGTTTAGGAAAAGCACAATTACCCTTAATATTTATTGCACTGTTCTTTTTTCCTCCAATGAAGTTTTCATATTTAGACTTTTCAGTCATCGTATGTCCTAATTCTGTCTGTAAATGTGGAACTGTTTGTAGGAAAGAGAAGAAACAGATTACTTTCTGTTCCTCTGACAGATTCACCATTGTTACCTCAGATAACAGAAATTTATGGAGCCCGCCACGATTGTCCCCCTTGGGAATAACAGCTCTTAGTCAGGTCGAGTCAGTCACTCCTGCGGTCGTCATCGGGTTTTCAATCCGTGTTTGCCACACAAATCCCTACGAGACTCGTCATGACAAAGAAACCTGCGCTAAGGCCCTAGAAATGATTGCTTCCTTATATCAGTTCCCAGTCCGACTCCGGGCCCAGCTGTCTCTGTTAGTGATACACTGGAGCCGGTCATTCAAATTATAATATTCTAATTCTCCATGATTATTTCTGGAAACCGTTAGCCAATCAGTTGTGAATTAGAACCTATATCTGATTTTGTTTCATTTGACACCTGCCGGTTATTATTGGACAAATTACTTTTTTCGAGAAAGATCACACGGTCAAAAATGTTTATTTAAATGTTATATCATGTTCTGTCTCTCTTATTCCCGGTCAGTTTATGTCATCATTGCGCTAGCATATCTGTCTATATTAGATTAGATTCTGTCTGTTGTTCCTGAATAATTTTTAATCATTTATGGGATTTGGGCATCACTGGCATCTGTTGCCCTTCTCTAATTGCCCCTGAAAAAGTGGTGATGAGCTGCCATCTTGAACCACTGCGATCCATGTTCACCAGCCCGTATCACTGTTTATACCACACAAGGTCTGAACACCCTTATGATACACCTGATCCTGATTCATCGTATTACCGAGATTGTACAACCTATACCCAGTAGAAAATATTTAGGTTGGTTACCATGGAATTGGTGAAGGTAACGGTTACACAGAAATATTGCTCCTTCTCTGGAGAGCAGCAGATGTTTCCATCCTTTGCATCAATAGGAATAAGAGGACTAAGAATTAAACTTATAATTATCTCCTGTCGGCTCTATAATCCAGGTTCATTTTCGGCATCATTTTCACAAATCAGAACATATTCGAGTCTTATATCAGGAATTTCAGTGAGAAACTGAGAAGGTCATTTTTAAAAAATCTCCTCGCCATTTGACATGTGAGTTATTCATTTTCCAACTGATCTCTAAAGACAAATAAGTCAACGCTGGGAAAATAGTCAGTCTGAAATCATTTTGTAAACAAGAGCACAGAACAGAATGGTTGACAATAAATAATTACGGTATTACCTATTCTTCAATTGAATACATGAATTCTTTAGGGTTTTCATACACTCACGGAAGACGGAAATGGATTGAAGGTTATCACTGGAAAATTGAAGGGAATTTGCTAAATGAAAGTTTATTTCTCCAAATTGGGTTAATAGAAAATAGATTAATTTAAATAAATAAGCAGACAAATATTTAAGGAGGGAAATTATGTGATATTTCTTAGACATAGAGCCATATGATCCCTATTGTTCAAAAAAAGGTCATCTGGCCCATAGATTCTGCATCCCTTCCAGGTCATTCGGCCCAAATTTCCTTCTACCCTATCCCATTCTACCCTTCCTTCTACCCTATCCCCGATGGCCCTGCACATTTACGATGGCTCATCCACGTTACCTACACATCTTTGGACAGTAAGGGGCAATTTCGCATGGCCAATCCATCTAACATGGTATGATTAAATAATAATTGGGGGTAGGCGTTTGTTCAGTAATACAGAGACAGGGCCGAGTGCAACAATTATTTATACAGGTACCTGCACTAGTATGAATGGAGGCTGGGTTCAGTTCAGTAATTCTTGAGAGAAGGTCTAGTGTATTAGTAACTAGCGTGGTACTGTCTAATATAAACAGAGACATGCAGCTGTAACAAAGACAAGATTTATTCTAATATCAGCGGAGACAATGTGCACAATAATTTCAACTGAGACAGGTTCGAGTGTAATGGAAACTCATATAGGTGCTATCAGAATATAGGGACATGATCTAGTGTGATATAAACAGAGATGTAGCCCAGTGGAATAAAAAGTGAGGCAATGCAGAGTAAAGTAATAATTGAGAGAGGATGATGTGCAAAATGACCAACGGTATGGTTTAGCGCATAATAAAGGAGAGAACATCAAACGTAATAAAACTGACACCGGGCCGAGAATAATTTTGTCTGATTCTGGGCATTGTATAATATAAAATGAGACAAAGCCTGACACAGTAATTTAGTAAGAAGTTTAACAACACCAGGTTAAAGTCCAACAGGTTTATTTGGTAGCAAAAGCCACACAAGCTTTCGAGGCTCTAAGCCCCTTCTTCAGGTGAGTGGGAATTCTGTTCACAAACAGAACTTATAAAGACACAGACTCAATTTACATGATTAATGGTTGGAATGCGAATACTTACAACTAATCCAGTCTTTAAGAAACAAAACAATGGGAGTGGAGAGAGCATCAAGACAGGCTAAAAAGATGTGTATTGTCTCCAGACAAGACAGCCAGTGAAACTCTGCAGGTCCACGCAACTGTGGGAGTTACAAATAGTGTGACATGCACCCAATATCCCGGTTGAGGCCGTCCTTGTGTGTGCGGAACTTGGCTATCAGTTTCTGCTCAGCGACTCTGCGCTGTCGTGTGTCGCGAAGGCCGCCTTGGAGAACGCTTACCCGAATATCAGAGGCCGAATGCCCGTGACCGCTGAAGTGCCCCCCAACAGGAAGAGAACAGTCTTGCCTGGTGATTGTCGAGCGGTGTTCATTCATCCGTTGTCGCAGCGTCTGCATAGTTTCCCCAATGTACCATGCCTCGGGACATCCTTTCCTGCAGCGTATCAGGTAAACAACGTTGGCCGAGTTGCAAGAGTATGTACCGTGTACCTGGTGGATGGTGTTCTCACGTGAGATGATGGCATCTGTGTCGATGATCCGGCACGTCTTGCAGAGGTTGCTGTGGCAGGGTTGTGTGGTGTCTTGGTCACTGTTCTCCTGAAGGCTGGGTAGTTTGCTGCGGAAAATGGTCTGTTTGAGGTTGTGCGGTTGTTTGAAGGCAAGAAGTGGGGGTGTGGGGATGGCCTTGGCGAGATGTTCGTCTTCATCAATGACATGTTGAAGGCTACGGAGGAGATGCCGTAGCTTCTCCGCTCCGGGGAAGTACTGGACAACGAAGGGTACTCTGTCCACTGTGTCCCGTGTTTGTCTTCTGAGGAGGTCGGTGCGGTTTTTCGCTGTGGCGCGTTGGAACTGTTGATCAATGAGTCTAGCGCCATATCCTGTTCTTATGAGGGCATCTTTCAGCGTCTGGAGGTGTCTGTTGCGATCCTCCTCATCCGAGCAGATCCTGTGGTATACGGAGGGCT
The DNA here is from genome assembly GCF_964213995.1 of Mustelus asterias. NCBI lineage: Eukaryota > Metazoa > Chordata > Chondrichthyes > Carcharhiniformes > Triakidae > Mustelus > Mustelus asterias. Next base: position 102,694 of record NW_027590629.1, read on the forward strand.
TGTCCGTAGGACAAGCAGTAATTTAGTAACTAAACAGTAATTTAGACCAAGGCCTTAGATTGATATAAGCTTTGACGCGGCAAGTGCATCAATAAATGAAACGTGTAATAAAACAATAATTATAGAGACAGGATGCTGTTCGCTATAAACATGGAGGTAGACTGGTGTAGGAGTGATTGAGATATTGTCGATGTTTTTATATACGTGGCAGGTTCCAGCAATCATAGAAATCCTACAGTGCAGAAAGAGGCCTTTCGGCCCATCGAGTCTGCACCGACCACAATCCCATCCAGGCCCGACCCCCATATCCCTACATATTTTACCCACTAATCCCTCTAATCTACGCATCCCTGGACACTAAGGGGCAATGTTTAGCATGGCCAATCAACCTAACCCGCACATCTTTGGACTGTGGGAGGAAACCGGAGCACCCGGAGGAAACCCACGCAGACACGAGGAGAATGTGAAAACTCCACACAGACAGTGACCCAAGCCGAGAATCGAACCCAAGTCCCTGGAGCTGTGAAGCAGCAGTGCTAACCACTGTGCTACCGTGCAACAACTGAGACAGAGCCTCGTGGAATAAAAACAGTAACGTGTTCTGGTGCAGTATCAGAAGACAGAGGGTCAAGTGACGTAACAACAGAGACATGGAGAATCATGACATTAGCCGAGAATTAATTCCGTGCTGCCGTAACTGCCAGAATGCACGGTGCAATATCAACTCAGGCTTTGTTCAGTATAATAACAACTGGGATTTTGATGATACGGAATCAACTCAGAATTATTGTCATATTATCAGAAATAGGATTTCTTGTCATATAAACTGGCTCCAGTTGAGGATGGCCAAAGCATGAGTCCATGGCAGCAATAATTGAGACAATCTCAGTTTTGTGTCATGCCGAAAATCACGGTTTCACTGCCATCTCCTGGACAACTTTTGCTATTGCAGATGTTGTGAAATGCTGATTTTAGTTGCTGTTTCTTATTTTTTCATTGTCTGTAAACCCAGCTGGAGAGGCCAGCAATTGTAGGTAATCGCTAATACTCTGAATTTATTGGTTTTCTAAAACATGACAGCAGGCAGTTAGCGCCAACCACTTGGAGGCCTGGAGTTACGTATAGGCCAAGTTGGGGAAGGATGGAAGGTTTCCTTTTCCAAAGAACAAAGAACAAAAAACAAAGAACAGTACAGCACAGGAAACAGGCCCTTCGGCCCTCCAAGCCTGTGCCGCTCCTTGGTCCAACTGGACCAATCGTTTGTATCCCTCCATTCCCAGGCTGCTCATGTGACTATCCAGGTAAGTCTTAAACGATGTCAGCGTGCCTGCCTCCACCACCCTCTGTGTAAAAAACATCCCTCTAATATCTGAGTTATACTTCGCCCCTCTCACCTTGAGCCCGTGACCCCTCGTGAACGTCACTTCTGATCTGGGAAAAAGGTTCCCACTGTTCACCCTATCTATCCCCTTCATAATCTTGTACACCTCTATTAGATCTCCCCTCATTCTCCTTCTTTCCAGGGAGAACAACCCCAGTCTACCCAATCTCTCCTCATAGCTAAGACCCTCCATACCAGGCAACATCCTGGTAAACCTTCTCTACACTCTCTCTAACGCCTCCACGTCCTTCTGGTAGTGCGGCGACCAGAACTGGACGCAGTATTCCAAATGTGGCCTAACCAGCGTTCTATAGAGCTGCATCATCAGACTCCAGCTTTTATACTCTATACCCCGTCCTATAAAGGCAAGCATGGGAGATATATATATATAATATATATATATATAATATATATATATAATAGTGGGAGACATGTTTCAGATGGTGATTAAATCTGTTTGTCTGCACCGGTAAACGCACTAAATTTTGTTGCGGACTGAACGAGTTGAGAATATATGTACAAACAATACAAACATTTATTTCCTGCCATTGCATCCTAAATAACAGCATTTCTGATTTTCCGAAAGGCAATTAAATTAATGTAAGATCTGATTTTACGAAAAGCATTTAAGTTGATGTAACATCGAGATTCACATAATGTTGAGCAATGATGGTGGCACAGTGGGACGGTACAGTGGCACATTGGTTAGCACTGCGGCCTCACAGACACCTGGGTTCGATTCACGGCTTGGGTCACTGTCTGTGTTGAGTTTGCACGTTCTCCCCGTGTTCCCCGGGTCCTGGTTTCCTCCCACAGTCCAAAGATGTGCAGGTGAGGTGGATAGACCATGCTAAATTGCCCCTTAGTGCCAGGGGGGCGAGGTAGGTAAATACATGGGGTCATGGAGTTAGGGCCTGGGTGGGATTGTGTTCGGTGCCGTCTCGATGGGCCGAATGGCCTCCCTCTTCACTGCATGATTCTAGGAAGTTAAACCATGCAGGCTTCGCACTCCCTTAATAAGAATGGTCCAAAAGTGCTTCTGCCGGGTTTTGATCCGGGAATCTTTCACGTGCGAGGCGAACGTGATAACCATGACATTACATGAACAGCTGACAGCATATTTTAGCTAATCGGCCTGTCTGCAATGTCCAACTGCGCTGCACTGCTGCAGATTCCAATGGTTAGACTGAGAGCCCATGTCACTGAATTCAAGAAGAAAACCGGTATTTTCAACCTGATTTCTCAACTTATCTTGAACATCAAAATTTAAAAGCTTTCGTTTGGCAAATATCTAAGTGAGCATTGATCTCTGCCCATTCATTAATGCATCATTTTCATCTTCCTTCGAATAATCTCAACAAATTGTAATCAAAAAGTAAATTACTGCGGATGCTGGAATCGGAAACCAATAGAGAAAATGCTGGAAAATCTCGCAATGTCTGACAGCTCCTGTAAGGAGAGAAAAGGGCTGACCTTTCGGGTCCAGCTGACATTTTGTGAAAGCTCATTGTACAATTGTACTCAGTATTTGTTTCAATATTTAGTATCAATGCATTATTTAACACATATGTCTTCATTATGAATTGAATATCTCTGAAATTGAATATCACTGAATTGCAAACATAACTGACCAACAGAACGAATCGAATCACAGGGTAATACAGATCGCAATTTTGAGATTGATCATAACCAGCTTTTAAACAAAGTGAACTACGTTTTAAATGGAAGTGATTCAAAAATTAACTGTTCGTGACACTTGAGCCGTTTTTATTATGAGCGTGAAATATTCAGGCGCATAAATTCCGGCCATTTATAAGAAAGTCCAGAAGATCTGCACTGAGTCCCGATTCCTTCATCTGTCTGAGTGTTATTTTTTTATATTTCTTTGTTGTGAAGAACGATTTTAAAAAAGAATCGTCTGGGAAATGAGCGCCATTTCCGATAGATCACTTACAATATCACTTGTGTCAGTCTTCTGGAGCAGACACTACTATTAGATATGTTTCAGACGGTGATTAACCATGTTAGTCTGCACCCATAAACCCATTAAATTCTGTTGTAGACTGAACGAGATGCGAATATGTGCTCGGTGTCAAAATCGAAACGTTACTTTCCTGTCAGTGCATCAAAAAAAAATCAGCATTTCTTATTTTACAGAGAAGATTGGAGGCCGATGTCAGAGCAACAATAATATGCCTGTAATATTGAGGTTCAGATAATGTTGAGGAACGAACTGAAATCATGCAATTTTCCTTCACCCAACATGAGAAATCTTAATGAATGTTGCTGTTCCGTTTCGAACCAGGATCTTTCCGCGTGTCAGACGAACATAATAACCACTGCACTACAGAAACAGCTGGACGCACGCTGCAGCAAATCGGCCTGTCCGCAATGTTCAACTGCTGCAAGTTCCAATGGTTAGACTGAGAGCTAATGCTTCTTAATTCAGGAAGATAACTGTTGCTTTCAATCTGATTGCTCAACTTATCTTGAACATCAAAATTTATAAGCGTTCTTCTGGCAAATATCTAAGGGAACAATGATTTCTAGCCTTTCATTATTGCATCATTCTATTGCTATACGATAAATGGCAGAACCATAAAGGGCCTTTCATTAATGCATCATTAATGAATCATTCATAGCTATACGATAAATGGCAGAAGCATAAAGGGTGTAGATACGCAGAGGGACCTGGGTGTGCAAGTCCACAGATCCTTGAAGGTGACGTCAAGGTGGAGAAAGTATGAAGAAGGCATATGGCATGCTTGCCTTTATAGGACGGGGCATAGAGTATAAAAGTTGGGGTCTGATATTGCAGATGTATAGAACGTTGGTTCGGCCGCATTTGGAATACTGCGTCCAGTTTTGGTCACCACACTCCCAGAAGGACGTGGAGGCTTTGGAGAGAGTGCAGAGGAGGTTTACCAGGATGTTGCCTGGTATGGAGGGGCTTAGTTATGAGGAGAGATTGGGTAAACTGGGGTTGTTCTCCCTGGAAAGACGGAGGATGAGGGGAGACTTAATAGAGGTGGATAAAATTATGAAAGGCATAGATAGGGTGAACGATGGGAAGCTTTTTCCCAGGTCGGTGGTGACGTTCACGAGGGGTCATGGGTTCAAGTGAAGGGGGGGAGGTTTAACAAAGATATCAGAAGGACATATTTTACACAGAGGGTGGTGGGGGCCTGGAATACGCTGCCAGGCAAGGTGGTGGAAGTGGACACACTGGGAATGTTTAAGACTTATCTAGATAGCCACATGAACAGAGTGGGAATGGAAGGATACAAAAGAATGGTCTAGTTTGGACCAGGGAGCGGCACGGGCTTGGAGGGCCGAAGAGCCTGTTCCTGTGCTGTATTGTTCTTTGTTCTTTGTTCTTTATTCTCATCTTCTTTCGAATAATCTCAACCAATTGTACTCAGCAATAAAAGCAAATTACTGCGGATACTGGAATCGGAAACCAAACGAAAAAATGCTGGAAAATCTCACAACGTCTGACAGCCCCTGTAAGAAGAGAAAGGAGCTGACGTTTCGAGTCCAGATGACACTTTAACAACGTTCATTGCACAATTGTACTCAGTATTTGTTTCAATATTTAGTCTCAATGCATTATTTAACACATATGACTTCATTATGAATTGAATATCTCTGACATTGAATATCATAGAATTGTAAATATAACTGACCAACAGGAATCGAGTCACCGGGTAACACAGATCACAATTATGAGATTGACCATAGCGAACTACATTTAAACAAGGTGAACTACATTTAAATCGACGAGATTGAAGAATTATCTGTTATTGACACTTGAGTCTTTTCTTTTTTGGGTGTGAAAAATTCAGGCGCATAAATTCCGGCTACTTAAATGAAAGTTCAGTAGATCCGCACTGAGTCTCGATTTCCTCATTTGTCTGAGTGTTTTTTTTTCCTATTTCTTTGTTTTGAAGAACGATTTTAAAAAAGATTCTTCTGGGAAATATGTGCCATTTCCTATACTTCACTTACCGTATCACTTGTGTTAGTCCCCTGGAGCACATACTACGATTCGAAAAGTCCCAGATGGTGATTAGCTACGTTAATCTGCACCTATAAACTCATTACATTCTGTTGTAGACTGAACGTGATGCGAATATGTGCACAGTGTCAAAATCCAAAGGTTTCTTTCCTGTCAGTTCGTCAAAAAGCTATCAACATTCTTATTTTACAGAAATCATTTGAGGCCGAGGTCAGAGCAAAGATCATATGGCTGCAATATCAAGATTCGCATAATGTTCAGCAACGAAGATCTAATACAGATAGGAAATATACAGTAAATGGCACAACCCTTAAGAGTATTGATAGGCAAAGGGATCTGGGTGTACAGGTATACAGGTCACTGAAAGTGGCAATGCAGGTGGAGAAGGTAGTCAAGAAGGCATACCCATGCTTGCCTTCATCGGCCGGGGCATTGAGTTTAAAAATTGGCAAGTCATGTTGCAACTTTATAGAACCTTAGTTAGGCCGCACTTGGAATATAATATTTAAATTTGGTCGCCACACTACCAGAAGGATGTGGAGGCTTTGGAGAGGGTAAAGAAAAGATTTACCAGGATGTTGCCTGGTATGGAGAGTATTTGCTACGAGGAGAGATTGGACAAACTTGGTTTGTTCTCACTGGAGCGACGGAGGTTGAGGGGAGACCTGATCGAAGTCGACAAGATTGTGAAAGGCATGGACAGAGTGGATAGTCACAAGCTTTTTCCCAGGGCGGAAGAGTCAATTACTCGGGGATATCTGTTTAAGGTGCGTGGGGCAACGTTTGAAGGAGATGTACGAGGCAGATCTTTTACGTAGAGAGTAGTGGGTGCCTGGAGAGGTAGTGGAAGCGGGAGTGACTTTTAAGGGGCGTCCTGACAAGTACATGAATAGAATGGGAAAAGAGGGATACGACCCGCGGCAGGGTAGGGTGCTTTATTAAGTCGGGCAGCATGATCGGTGCATGCGTGGAGGGCTGGTTCGTATGCTGTAATTTTCTTTGTCCTTTATACTGAAATCATACAGATTTCCTCACCCTAAATTAGAAAGCTTAATGGACGTTTCTGTCCGGTTTTGAACTGGGAACCTTTCACGTGTGAGGTGAATGTGATAACCACTACACTACAGAAACAGGTGACAGCAATGATAGCAAATCCGCCTCTCTGCAATGTTCAACTGCGCTGTGTTGCTGCAGTTTCAAATGAATTCCACTCATTCATTCATGCATTATTTTCATCTTCCTTCGAATAATCTCAACCAATTGTGCTCATTAATGAAAGCAAATTACTGCAGATGATGGAATCTGAAACCAAAGGAGAAAATGCTGGAAAATCTCACAAGGTCTGGCAGCATCTGTAAGGAGAGAAAAGAGCTGACGTTTCGAATCCAGATGACATTTTGTCAAAGCTCATTGTACAATTGTACTCAGTATTTGTTTCAATATTTAATATCAATACATTGTTTAACACATATGTCTTCATTATGAATTGAATATCTCTGAAATTGAATATCACTGAATTGCAAATATAACTGGCCAACGAAAAGAGTCGAGTCACCGGGTAATACAGATCCCGTGGTGTTTGTTTGAGATTGGCCATCGTCAGCTTTTAAACAAAGTCAACTATAATTAAATGGAAGTGATTGAAGAATTATCGGTGAGGTATACTTGAGCCTTTTTGATTATAAATGTGAAACATTCAGGCGCATAAATTCCGGCCACCTATAGGAAAGTCTAGTTGATCCGCACTGAGTCTCCATTTCCTCATCTGTCTGTGTGTTTTTTCCGATTTCCATGTTATGAAGCACGATTTTTTAAAAAAGATTATTCTGGGAAATGTGTCCCATTTCCTCTAGTTCACTTCGAGTATCACTTGTGTCTGTCTTGTTGAGCACACACTCCTATTAGACATGTTTCAGATGGTGATTCGCTATTTTAGTTTGCACCTAAAAACCCATTAAATTATGTTGTACACTGAACAAGATGATACTATATGCACGTTGTCAAAGTAGAGACGTTTCTTTCCTGTCAGTGCGTCAAAAAAAATCAGCGTTTCTTATTCGCAGAAACCATTTGAGTTTGAGGTCAGAGCAAAGATAATATTGTTGTAATGTCGAGATTCGGATAATGTTCAGCAACGAACTGAAATCATACAGGATTTCCCTCATCTTCCATGAGAAAGCTTAAAGAATGCTGCTTCTCTGTTTCGGACCGGGGACTTTTCGTGTTTAGGCGAACGGGATAACCCATCCACTGCAGAAACAAGTGATAGGATTGGAGCCTCAATGGGCCTGACTACAATGTTTAACTCCACTATGTTGCTGCAGGTTTGAATGGTATGATTGAGGGCCCATGTCACTTAATACAACAGCACATCCCTGACTTTCAACCTGATATCTCAACTTATCTTGTTCTTCAAAATTAAAAAGAGTTCGTCCGGCAAATATCTAAGAAAGCACTGATTTGTGCTCAATCATCAATGCTTCATTCTTTTCTTCCTGCGAATAATTTCAACCAATTATACTCATTATTTGTTTCATACAATCATAGAATCAGTGCAGAAAATGTATTCGATCGAACGAATCAGCAGCGACGCCAGAATATCATATCCAGGCCATTTCCCTCGTTTCCCCCGCAACGCTACTCCTTTCCCATGGCTATTCAATCTAACCAAGGGGCAATTTAGCATGCCCAATCCACCTTGGATCATCATTCAATTTTTAATATCTATACAGTTATTTAATATATATGTCCAAATTCTGAATTTAATGTCTCTGGAATATACAATCGGTCTGACTGCATTGTTCAACTCCGCTCTATTGCTGCAGATTCGAATGTACTGAGAGTCCATGTACCTTAGTGCAAGAAGATAACCGTTACGTTCAACGTGATGTCTCAACTTGTCTCGAATTTCAAAATTTAAAAGCGTTCATCGGACAAATATATAAGGGAGCAATGATTTCCGCTCAATCGTTGATGCATCATTCTTATATACGATCGATTAACTTCAAACAGTTATATCCAGTATTTGTTCGGTAATCAACATTTAATATCAATCCATTTATTTAACACAGATGTCTTCATTGCGGATTGAATATGTCTGAAATATACAGCATTGAATTGCAAACATTATTGACCAACAAAATAAATCCAGTCACGGGTAATACACATCCCATGGTGCTTTTTTGAGTTTGACCATGATCAGCTTTTAAACCAAATCAAATATCTTTAAAGAGAAGAGATTCAAGAATGATCTGGTAGTTATACTTGATCCCTCTTTATTCTGTGTGAGAAACATTCTGGCGCCTAAATCCCGTTCATCTATAGGAGATCCAGACGGTGCGCTTTGATTCTCGATTTCCTCTTCTGTCTGAGAGGTTTTCCCTATTTCGTTAGAATGAAGAACAACTTTAAAATGATGCTTCGGGGAAATGTGCTCCATTTTCTCTAGTTCAGTTACAGTATCACTTGTATCTGTATTTTTGAGCACACAATACTATTAGACATGTTTCAGTTGGTGATGAATTATGTTAGTCTGCATTTATAAACCTATTAAATTCTGGCGTGGACTGAAAATATTGCTAATATGTGCACGGTTCTAAAATAGGAACATTTCCTCTCATTGCGTCATGAAAATACAAGATTTCTGATTTTGCTGAAAGCTTTTGAGGCAGAGGTGAGCGCAAATATAACATGGCTGTAACATCGAGTTTTGGATAATGTTCAGCTACAATCTGAATTTATACAGACTTCCCTCAACCTTAATGAAAAAATGTCATTAATGCTTCTGCTCGATTTCGAACGTGGGCCCTTGCGTGCGTGAGGCAAATGCAATTAGCACTACACCACAGAAACTGTTAGCGGCTCCGTAGCCCAATGGGACTGTCTTGAAATGTTGCAACATTCATTGGGAATGCTGTAGACACATTAATCTAAGAATGATTGAAAATGGTTAACAATGTCACAGAACGATGAGAGGCTCATCAATCCATCAGATCTTTGCGAATTATTTTATGAGGAGCTAAACAATGAATATGTCGTTGCGGGATTGGTGGGTCGATGGGCCTGTTCCTGTGCTGAACTGTTCTTTGTTCCAATTTCAATTTCCTCCTCTCATTCCATGAAGTTGATGTTTCTCCCTTTTAAGTCATTGAAAAAAACCCATTTGAAGAAGGAGTTTCTGCGGAATCCATGTAGAATTTGCTTTAACAACCTTTCCCTTACCCAATGGCAGGAAGTATTGGATTTAGCTTCCCGATATAGTTTTCAATGTAAACATATATTTATTTATGCAATTGATTTCATATCGATTTTAGAAAACGAATTTAAATCTGATGAAGCATCTCCTCATTATTTCTGAATTATATCTAATATAACTACATTTACTCCACAGCCTTCCACAGGGTGTGGAATATAACCGACGAGAATAAATCACCTACACCTGAAGTAGTCTTCTTGTTTTGTCCTCCTGTGTCCTGAACATCCGATCCGAGAACCTCGAGAATCGATGGAGAATCTGTCTTATTCACACGGACTTCACATAGGGCAATACAGTGGCACGGTGGTTAGCACTGCTGTTTCACAACACTCGGGACCCAGGTTCAATTGAAATTCCTCCTTAGTGTACACGAACAGGCGGCGGAATGTGGCGACGAGAGGATTTTCACACTAAGTTGAATTATTAATTGCAGTATTAATGTAAGCCTGGTTGTGACACTGGTAAATATGTTTTGGACACGGACACATCCAGAATATGTTTGGCGTTAAAAATAAATGCATCCATTATTGCTTAGTCTGCAAAAGGGTCCACGTCGATTTGTCAATCAATGATCAGCATTGATGAGAAATAGATTTCTGGCTGCTCCTGCTGTTAAAATGTCGTGTTCCATCGCAATGAATATCTAACACGATATTGCCGCACTTACACCACACCAGGGAATTCCAGTTCAGGAAGTTTACTCTGGAGCTCGCACACTTTTTACGTTGCCAATGAGTCCATTTCTCTTTTGTGTGTCAATGGCTGTGCTAATCTGCTTGGTTATCTTTCTTAGTGATTGTCCGTGTGTCTAGTGGAACAAGCTGCCAGAGAGAGTAGTAGAGGCGGGTACAATTTTATCTTTTAAAAAGCATTTTGACAGTTACATGAGTACGATGGATATAGAGGGATATGGGCCAAATGCGGGCAATTCGGATTAGTTTAGGGGTTTATAAAAAAGGGCGGCATGGACATTTTGGGCCGAAGGGCCTGTTTCCATTTGTAAACCTCTATGAATCTATGTTTGAATCGATCGGTTTGGGAATCTATCACTTAGTTTACTTGTCTCTGTGTTGATTCTGGGCAGTATCCGAGGCTTCCAGTGAGCACGGAGGTGGAGGTATTCATGCATTATCATGGTTAGCAATGCAAACTAGTAGGTGTCAGAAATCTGCAGAATAATTCTGGATTTATAAAGAGAGACGTTAGAATTGATGTCACTTTCTGGGCATATATCCATATGGTTATATATCCTTATTCGTGTTGGTCTTTCCACGGGGCCGTGCGTGTATCTGTTCTCCGCATGTCTGCTGGGTTTCCTCGGATGCTGTGGTTTCCTCCCACAGTCCAAAGATGTGCAGATTAGGTGGATTGGCCGTGATAAATTGACCCTCGTGTCAGGGAGATTATGTGTGCGGTTACGGGAATAGGGCCTCGGTGGAATTGTGGTCGGTACAGAGTCGCTGGGCCGAATGGCCTCCTTCTGTACTGTAGGGGTTCTATGATTCTATGATCTCCAGATGTGTCAGTCTTTGCAGGTTGCCGTGTGTGTACCTGTTTCCAATATCCGGCTGTGCTGTCCGCGGGAGGGCGCTCTCTGATCACTTATGAAAGATCACGATCCCCTTCTGCAGGAAGCGACTGTTTGAAGGTGTAAAGATGGGCGGAGAGATGGAGTCACCTTCGATCTCATAACATCCCCCTGACTGTTTCAACTTCTCCAATTGCAGATTTGATGCGGACAGTGATCAGTCTCTCTGTTTCTGAACTCGAACCATGGGGGTGAAACTCTGTCTCACTCTGGTTATTGTCCTGATTACAGGTCTGTCATTTTGAACTTCTGCGTGAACTCTGCCAGTCACCACATTCATTCCCCATTTCCATCTCGAGGGGATTATTCCGTTGTTGTTACTCCTTCTAACCCACTGCGTGTCTGTTCCCTATTTTCAGACATGAGTAACGGTGACTCAGTGTCCCAGTCAGAACCAGGAGTTGAAGCAGCAGAGGGTGAAGAATCAGCAATACCCTGCAGTTACTCGGGACAGAGTTTAACTATACAACATTACCTGTTCTGGTATCGCCAGTATACACACCGAGCTCCTCGTTAACTGCTCAGAGCCGCTAATTTACCGAAACGGCTCCAGGTTTTGAACACTGCAGCGGGAATCTCAACCTGAAACAAAGCACTTTTCACTTGCCCATGGAAGATTTGAAGGTGACAGATAGCGCCGAGTATTACTGTGCACTGAGAGCCACAGTACATGAAGCTTCATACAAAATCTGGCACAGGTCGATAGTCAATGATTCATTGTCAGGACAACACATGGGGTTAACCTTCAGAGAAAATTTACTCATAGTGAACGTGACAATACAGTCCCGTCTGAGTGTTTTCTCTCACTGAGGTTACTGATTGTCACTGTTGGGAAATTTGACATGTTTTTACTCATCTTACTATCACATCAAGTCCAATCGCTCCCCGATCCTTTCACACAAACCCTCAGATCTCCCAGGTGAACCATGTCATCAGACAGACCACACCTTTCAAAAGTGATCAAATATCAAAGGCAGGCTCAGAGTTGTCACATGTTGAAGTCGCTGGGTTAAAATTATTGACTGTAACATGTGTACTTTATAAACAAAAAACCCCAGTTGCAAACAGTCGAGGTAACAATATTGGGCGGATATTTTGCTGGTGCTTAAAGTCCACAAATGCTGATGCGGTGAGTTATTTAAACAATTTCGGCTTTCACTCGAGGTGTCAGAACTGCTTTGTAGAAAGTTAAACAATTTTTATTTTGCTGCCTAATAACGTGCAGGCTCGTTGGTCTAGGGGTATGATTCTCGCTTAGGGGATCTCGCCCCGTTAGCATGCAAGAGGTCCCGGGTTCAAATCCCGGACGAGCCCCTCATTTATTTCGTTTTGACCAAAATATTGTGTTCAAAAGGAGATATTTTGATTTGTTTAAGGTGCAAACGGCGGGATGGCTTTCTGCTGACTGGCTCCGAAAAAGAGTCATAAAGGCACAGAATTTTGCAGCACGGATAGAGCCCACTGGGACACCCACACGGCAGGCGCGGACACCCATCATGTCTGCGCCTGCCACGTGACAGCTGGACGGGAAGCGTTAGTTCTGATTCTCGCTCCACAGATACTTCCAGAAATACTGACATAACCCAGTATTTTCTGTTTTTATTTCAGATTTTGAAAGTCCGCAGTGTGCTGCATTATATCAGACTTTGGGCTGACAAGTGGCAAGTAACATTCGCGCCACACAAATGCAAGACAATGTCCATCACCAATAAGAGAAAATCTAACCACCGCCTCTTGACAGTCAATAGATTTTCCATCACTGAATCCCCCATTGTTAACATCCTTACGGTTACCATTGACCAGATACTCAATTGGACTCGCCACATAAACACAATGGCTACAAGAGCAGGTCAGAGGCCAGGAATACTGTGGCGAATAACTCACCGCCTGACTCCCCAGAGCCTGTCCACCATCTACAAGGCACAAGTCAGGAGCGTGATGGAATATTCCCACCTCGCCTGGATGGGTGCAGCTCCAACAACACACAAGAAGATTGACATCATCCAGGACAAAGCAGCCCGCTTGATTGGCACCACATCCACAAGCATTCAATCCCACCACAGCCGATGCTCAGTAGCAGCGATGTGTATCTAAAAGATGCACAGTAGCAATTCACCAAAGGTCGGTAGACAGCACCTTTGAAACCCAAGACCACTTCCATCCAGAAGGAAAAGGGTAGTAGACACATGGGAACATCATCACCTGCAAGTTCTCCTCCAAGTCACTCACCATCCTGACTTGGAATTATGTTGCCATTCCTTCGCATGGCCTCATTCTGTGGTGTACTCATTTTCTGGTTTAGTGCGTACCTCACCCTGAGGCCGTGAACCGCAAAGCATTTTCTCATTTCTCATTTCTGTCATCTCTCCCTCAATGTCAACAAAACGGAGATTGTCATTGACTTCAGAAAGCGTCGAGGAGAACATGCCCCTGTCTCCATCAAAGGGAACGAAGTGGAAAGGGTCGAGAGGTTCAGGTTTTTAGGTCTCCAGATCACCAACAACCTGTCCTGGCCTCCCATGCCGACACTATAGTGAAGAAAGCCCATCAACGCCTCCATTTTCTCAGAAGACTCAGGAAATTTGGCATGTCAGCTACGACTGTCACCAAGGTTTACAGGTGCACCATAGAAAACATTCTTTCTAGTTGTATCACAGCTTGGTATGGCTCCTGCTCTGCCCAAGACCGCAATAAACTACAAAGGGTCGTGAATGTAGCCCAATCCATCACTCAAACCAGCCTCCCATCCATTGATTCTGTCTACACTTCCTGCTGCCTCGGCAAAGCAGCCAGCATAGTTAAGGACCCCACGCACCCCACACATTCTCTCTTCCACCTTCTACCTTCGAGAGAAAGATACAGAAGTCTGAGGTCACGTACTAGCCGACTCAAGAACAGCTTTTGAATGGACATTACCTTGCATTAAGCTGATCTTCCTCTACACCCTGACAATGACTGTAATACCACATTCTGCACTCTCCAGTTTCCTTCTCTATGAACAATACGCTTTGTCTGGATAGCGCGCAAGAAAAAATGCTTTTCACTGTATACTAATACATGTGACAATAATAAATTAAACCAAATCAAATCGTTTCATTTCTCCTGACTTCCAGACTATTCCTGTTGTTACATTTCCTCCCTCCTGAGTTTCAGTCGTTTCAAATTCCCACATTTTTCACCTTTTCCCGTTGTAATGAAAGGCCATGGACGTAAAAGTTGAGCGTTGTTTCCCTGTCCACAAATTCTGCCGGAATTCCTAAGTTTATGCAGCATTTTCCACCTTCGCTGCAGTTATCTGATCGGCTTTGAATGGCCAAGAGAACATCTTTTCTTTCAATCAGTTGCTGCTTATAGGCTCTTTGGTGTAGGGATATGAATCACATTTTGGTATGCCTTAACCACCGAGATCCCGAGTTGAAATCCGAGACTAGCCCTACTGTTTCTTCTTATCCCTGTTACATCAAAACATCGGAAGCAGGAGTAGGTCATTGGAACATCATCTACCATTCATTGTTATCATGCCTGATAATCAAATTCAATACTCTGATCCGCCATTTAGCCCCAAGAGCTATATTAAACTTCTCTTGAAATCATAGTGTTTGGCCTCAACTACTTTCTGTGGAAGTGAACTCTGCAGATTCACCACTCTCTGGCTGAAGGAAGTCTCATCATCCCAGCCGTTATCCTCAAACTATAATCCCTAATTCTGGACTCCCCACTAACGTGAACATTCTTTCTGAATCTACCCTGTTTCATCCGGTCAGAATGTTATAAGGTTCCATTAGAATCATAGAGTCCCTACAGTACAGAACGAGGCCAATTCGGCCCATCAAGTCTGTACTGACCGCAATCCCATCCAGGCCCCACTCCTGTAACTCCATGCATTCACCCTGCTAATCCCCCTGACACTAGGGCCAATTTAACACGGCCAATCAACATTAGCCGCACGTCTTTGGACAATGGGAGGAAATCGGAACACCCGGAGGAAACCCATGCAGATACGGGGAGAATGTGCAAACTCCACACAGACAGTGACCCGATGCCAGATTTGAACCCCGGACCCTGGCGTTTTGAGGCAGCAGTGCTAACCAATGTGCCACCCAAAACACGTCTGCCCAGAAATAGCCAGGATTAGTTGGCAAGAAATGCATTTGCCAATGTTGGACACCTCAGTGTTAAAATAAGCCGCATCCATGAAGGGACTCGAACACACGCATCCTGGTTTAGGAAGCCAGTAGCCTTACGCATTAGGTCACCTGAACTATAGGTGAGCTACTGCTGCAGCTTTAAAAAGCTGTATATCTCCATCCACATAGACAGTGACTAACCCCAGAATCGAAACCAGGTCCCTGGTCTTGTGAGCCAGCAGAACTAACCACTGTGTCGCCCTCTCCCACGAAGATTTGATCAGATTTCATGAGCTGCAGATTTTGTCTTTTTCTTTGCAATGCAGGCTTTGGGATTGGTTCACATGGGGTTTCGTTTGCGAATCTGAGCACAAACTGTGAGAAATATATCAACACAACACAATCGCTCGAAAATAAAGATATGATCAACAGGGTTGGCTATGTAACTTGACGTTCATTTTATCTCCATTCACCTCTTCAACTGGCCCCATCATTATGGTTTCAATGAGCTGCCTGGATGTTTCTTTTTGTTCATGTGGGTGTCGCTGGCTAGATCGGCATGCACTGCCCATGAGTGTTTAGCCTTGAGAAAGTAGTGGTGAGCTGCATTCTTGAAACGTTGCAATCCATTTGTACAGGTACACTTACTGTGCTGTTAGGGAGGGAATTCCACGAATTTGTCCCAATGACAGTGAAAGAACGGCGATATATTTCCAAATCAGAATGCTGAGGGACTTGAGGGTGGTGTTGGCTGTGTGGCGTTGGAGGGGGGTGGGGGGGTGGGGGGGGGGGGTGGGGCGGGGGAGCTGCCAGGTGGAAACGGTCTTGGGTTTGGAAGATGCTGTCTAAAGTGCCTTTGGTGGATTCCTGCATCATGCAGACAAGTGGAGAATATTCTATCGCACTCCTGACTTGTGCCACGTCGAACGTGCACTGTTCATTGGGAGTCAGGAGGTGAGTTACTCCCGCAGGATTCCCACCGTCTACCCTGCTCTTTTAGCCACTGAATAAACTGATAACATGTGTGCTGAGTCAAAATAGGTGTGTCTTCTTTCCTGCTCGGTTTGTCGTGAATTTTCAGCACTTTTGTCTTTTCCTGAATGTATTTTGAGGCTCAAGTAAGAGCCAATATCATATGATTGTAAGATACTATATTCAGGTAATATTCATTAGTGGATTCACTGGCGGGAGGGGTCCGGTTTCGAGTCATGTTGTTGACGCTGGATTGATATCGCAGAGAAGCAGGCTGAAGCTTTGGGAACCAGGGTTCGAATTCCAGCGCAGCAGGTTAACTCAATTCAAGGCAAAGTAGAATTACTGTAAGTGAGTGGAGAAAATTGTAATTATGCAACATTTCCTCAGTGAAACGAATACGTTTTGAACATGTTTCTGCCGATTTTGAAGCCTCGGACCGATATGTAAACATTGCTGCATGTTGTTTTGCCGTGGGCCAGTGGCGCAATGGATAACGCGTCTGACTACGGATCAGAAGATTCCAGGTTCGACTCCTGGCTGGCTTGGTTAGTTCACAAACCCCACATTCGTGTGGATGAAAAACGTGTTTACACAAATTTTGGACCAATTCAGAGAGATGTTGACCAAATGCAATCAGCTTCTATGAAGAAATTTATCTTAGCTAATTATTTTTTCAAAAAAATGTTGACTATTTTAAGAAAAAATTTACTGATAAGTTTCAATTAAGTTTTTTTAAAAAAATAGTTTCTTTAAATGACGAATTCTCGTTAAAGTATTTGGGAAAAATATGTTAGCATGTTTAAGCTACCTTTTAAAAAGTTGGAAATTTCTCGAAAAATACGTGGAAACATTACGTTTTTCAAAATGTTGAAAACATTTTCTAAAAAGTTGATGAACTCTGATTAAACATGTTTAATTTTAAGAAGCAAAATACACAGAAATGTTTTTAAAAAGTTGACAAATTCCAGTTAAAGCAGATGGAGGAATTTCTTTGGAGTAAGTTTAATTTTGAAAAGTTCAAATTAGCCAGAAGTTTCTGGTTTGTAATGCTGGGATTGTTGTCCATTGGAGCGAAGGAGATTGAGGAGCGATTTAATCGAGGTGGACTAAATTAGGGCAAGTTTAGAGGGGGAGGGGCAAATTTTAAGATATTGGGCAAGGCGCGGGCGAAGAAGATTTGGAAGCAACATTTTATCCACAGCAAGTGCTCAGGACCTAGAACTCATTACCTACGAGAAGATTGGATGCGGTCAATTTAGGTAATAGAAACTCTGAGGTGGACATGGACTTCCTGAGAAAGAAGATGAGTCTCCAGGAACATTCTTTAGGCAGGTACATGGATCTCCTCGATGACATTGAATCTGAAGATCAACCTGTGGAAGCACACCCCTTCCCCGGCCATCGCCCCCACCCACTGTTGAGAACAGTACAGCACAGGAAACAGGCCCTTCGGCCCTCCAAAATGTTTGATAAGAACCCCGCTGATATTAAATGCAAGGGCATCAAAATCAAAAAGGGTATTTTGGAACACTGGTTCTTCGTTGTATATATTTTCAATTTCATATAACGGGAAAAAGGATATGCAAAATATTCAGACTATTGAATGGGAACTCCCGACATTTTGAATGGGAACTCCCGACATTGTTACAAGGACAACATTCACCATTTCCCTCATTGCCACCACCGCAGAAGCTGTCTTGGCTGAAGGGCCAGCATTGCGGTGAATCCTCGTTTCGGTCCCGCTGTGGGGAAAACAACTTCGTTGATTCGCTGGCCCTGCTCTGACGTAATAAACTGGAGAACAAAGAGTTTGTGAGCTGATTGGATGAATTGGAGAATCAGGGACATGATTGGGAAGTCATCAGTTGATTCGTTTGGGAATTAACCAATCGCTGGAGAGACCGAATATATATGTAAATATCTTCACCCAAACAATTACAGATTGAACCCATTCTGTTTATTTCCGCAATAAACTCCCTGCAAACATGTTGGGTCTCATTTTGTATTCATTTCTCACTGTTTCAGCTCTTTTGCCTGGTAAGTCTGCAAGGGACATAAACTTCTTCTTGCAAGCGATGTCGACAGTAATTTAGTTCCGCTTTGCTGTTGATGATAATGTGATCCATGCTCTGATGTCATGAGTTACAATAGAATAACACCTTAACTTTCAATATTCCTAAATTTCTGCCGGTGTCGCGACTGGAGACTCAATATCAAAGGAGCCGGTTACAGCGATGAAATTTGAATGGGATTCAAAGAACAAAGAACAAAGAAAATTACAGCACAGGAACAGGCTCTTCGGCCCTCCAAGTCTGCACCGATCATGGTGCCCGACTGAACTAAAACCCGCTACCCTTCCGGGGACCCTATCCCTCTATTCCCATCCTATTCATATATTTGTCCGGACGCACCTTAAAAGTCACGATCGTATCTGTTTCCAGTGCCTCCCCGGCAGCGTGTTCCAGGCACCCATCACCCTCGGTGTAAAACACTTGCCTCATACATCTCCTTTAAGCCTTGCCCCTCCCACCTTAAACCTATGCCCCCTCGTAATTGACTCTTCCACCCTGGGAAAAACCTTCTGACTATCCACTCCATCCATGCCCCTCAGAATCTTGAAGACTTGTATCAGGTCATCCCTCAACCTCCGTCGTTCCACTGAGAACAAACCAAGTTTCTCCAACCTCTCCTCATAGCGAATGGGCGGCACGGTAGCACAGTGGTTAGCACAGTGGTTAGCACTGCTGCTGCACAGCTCCAGGGATCTGGGTTCGATTCCCGGCTTTGGTCACTGTCTGTGTGGAGTTTGCACATTCTCCTCGTGTCTGCGTTGGTTTCCTCCGGGTGCTCGCATTTCCTCCCACAGTCCAAATATGTGCGGGTTAGGTTGATTGGCCGTGCTAAAAATTGACCCTTCGAGTCCTGAGATGCGTACGTTTGAGGGATTAGCGGGTAAATATGTACGGAGATAGGGGTAGGGTCTGGGTGGGATTGTGGTCAGTGCAGACTCGATGGGCCGAATGGCCTCCTTCTGCAGTGTAGGGCTTCTATGATTTTAATGCTCTCCATGCCAGGCAACATCCTGGTAAATCTTTTCTGTGCCCTGTCCAAAGCCTCAACATCCTTCTGGTAGTATGGCGACCAACATTGAAAATTACATTCCAAGTGCGGCCTAACTAACGTGCTATAAAGCTGTAATATGACTCGCCAATTTTTAAACTCCATGCCCCGTTGACCAATAGGTTAACGGCACAGCAGCTGGTGCATATTACATTCAATTGTACCGCCAGGACCGGGAGAAGGCTCCCAGCAAAAAGAACGGAGAAAGCCCCCATCTTCTTGATCTATATCTCTTATTATGGAGATATTTCCAGCGCAAAGGGTGTGGGAACACTATTTCTGCATATATAGAGACATCGAAATGCGAGGGGAATTTCAGCATGTGTGAGCTGCGGCTGTCGGACAGCGCGGTGTATTACTGTGGACTGAGAGACGCAGTGACAGAAACCAGAGGGAGCCTGGTATGAAAAAAAACATTGCCCCAGAGTGACAAGATGAACGGACCAGAGAATGGTAATATTATTGGGCTATAAATAGAGCATGATTCACTCTGTGGTGCTTCTATACATTTTCGGTATTGCTGATATTCACAACAGGAGAGGCGATGGCCGAGGGGTATTATCCTGAGACTATTAATCCAGAAACTCAGCGAATGTTGTGCGGACCCGATTCAATGAAAACAATATCGACAACTAAGAATCTATTGACGACCATGAAGCCATTGTCGATTGTCGGAAAACCCATTTTGTTCACTAATGTACTTTGGGGAATGAAATCTGCCGTCCTTACCTGGTCTGGCCTACACGTGACTCCAAAGCCAAAACAATGTGGTTGATCTCAACTACCGATGGACAACTAGTGGTATCCATGTCCCACACACAGAAAAAATTCACTGGAATCACTGTTAACACTGTCCTGATAATAAGGCTAATGGACGTATTGAGAAAAAAAAGGCAAGGACAGAACTATTTAGCCTCCATTAGCTTCCGGGTCACAGTAAGAAAATAAGGGTTTTTTGTGGAATGTCAATTATTGAGCATGTTCAAAAAAATCAACAGCTTTTGGAAGCCTAATGGCATTAAGCGCTATGCAGATAGCGCGGGAAAGTGGCGTTCAGGCTGATCAGCCCTGATCTAACTGAATGACGAAGCAGAATCGAACGACAGCATGGCCTACTGCTGTTCCCATGTTCCTGTACGCCATTTTTCTACATTCTTCCCCAAGTCAATCGCTAAATGTGTAAGTTATCTCTGTAAGGATGATTATGTTAATCCAGCTCACGGTGCGTCTGGTTACTGTCTGTTATCTCACCACCTGGGTGTCACACAGCACCACTGGAGACAGAAGGGAGGGAGCTGAGAACATACGAAAAAAGGAAGCTGATTATTGAAGGCTGGGATTAGACCGGATAAAATCAAACACGCAGCTCCCCTTTTACAGAGCGACAGCGGCAATGCAGCTGCTGTGGGGATCATTCCTGACAGGTAATTACGTGCAAAAAACATTGCACTGTTTCACACGTTTCCCGAGCTTGGTTCCAGACCACAAATTAATCATACGCCCTTCTGACCATTTTCTGTGTTGTTATTTCCATATTTGAGACATGGAGATTCTGTCATCCAGCCGCTCACATCAGATGTGAAGAGAGAAGGCGAGATCGTGATTTTAACCTGTAGCAATGAAACCAAGCACGCTGAATGTCTTCTTCACCGCTCTGTCCACCTGTGACTCCACTTTTAAGGAGCAGAGAGCGACGATAGGTTGTACTGGTACCGACAACATCCAGACACGCAGCCCGTGTTTATAGTGCGGAAAGAGACTGATAGTTATGAAAATAAAGCAGATGTTTTTAAAAGTCGCTTCTATGTAGCTAATGTAGCTATGTCGGAGGTAGCTAAATTGATACAAATTGGCTTGATGACAGAAGCCACAGGGTGGTTATAGAGGGTTGTTTTTTAAACTGGAGGCCTGTTACCAGCGTTGTGCCTCAGGGATCAGTGCTGGGTCCACTGTTATTTGTCATTTATATTCATGATTTGGGTGAGAATATCGGAGGCATGTTTAGGAAGTTTGCAGTTGACACGAAGATTGGTGGCATAGTGGACAGTGAAGAAGGTTATCTCGGATTGCAACGGGATCTTGATAAATTGGGCCAGTGGGCTCACGAATGGCAGATGGAGTTTAATTTAGATAAATTCGAGGTTATGCATTTTGTTAGATTGAACCAGGGTAGGACTTACTCAGTTAATGGTAGGTCATTGTGAAGAGTTACAAGGCAAAGGGATCTAGAGGTACAGGTTCATAGCTCCTTGAAAGTGGAGCCACAGGTGGACAGAGTGGTGAGGAAGACATTCAGCGTGCTTGGTTTCATTGCTCAGAACATTGAATACAGGGGTTGGGACGTCTTGTTGAAGTTGTACAAGACATTGGTAAGGCTACACTTGGAATACTGTGTACCGTTCTGTTCACCCTATTATAGAAAGGATATTATTAAACTAGAAAGAGTGCAGGAAAGATTTACTAGGATGCTACCGAGACTTGATGGTTTGAGTTATAAGGAGAGGCTGGATAGACTGGGACATTTTGCTCCAGAGCGTAGAAGGTTGAGGGGTGATCTTATAGAGGTCTATAAAATAATGAGGGGCATGGATCATCCAGATAGTCAATATATTTTCCCAAAGGTAGGGGAGTCTAAAACTAGAGGGCATAGGTTTAAGGTGAGAGGGCAGAGATGCAAACTTGTCCAGAGGAGCAGTTTTTTCACACAGAGGATGGTGAGTGTCTGGAACAAGCTGCCAGAGGTAGTGGTAGAAGCGGGTACAATTTTGTCTTTTAAAAAGCACTTCGACAGTTACATGGGTAAGATGGGTATAGAGGGATATGGGTCAAATGCGGGCGATTAGGAAATAGCTTTGGATTTATTTTTAAAAGGGCGGCATGGACAAGTTGGGCCGAAGTGCCTGGAGATCCATGCTGTAAACCTCTGTGCCTTCATGACTCTACGTCTATCTCCAGACCTCGTATAAATTCATGAGTTTAAGTATATTTGATCTGAGCCTGACTGATGCTGCCGTTTATCATTGCGCGTCCAGACTCACAGAGATAGAAAGAAGGCTCACTCTCATTCAGAAACCTGCTTAACACTGGAGATGTGAGCTCGTGGCGACTGAGGATTGCTGAGACTCATGGCCAGATGTTAAGTGAGTTTTCGGCCGCTCAAACACAAACAGAGGAAACCAAGTTAACCGCAGATGCAACTGACACCTAACTCTTTCCAGCCGCAATGGAGAAAACAAACTGCAGAATCCAATCTGTCAGGCAGATCCAGCACAGAACCATACTCGACTCATTCTTCCAAAAGACAATCATGCCGCTTTTCTGGTCTGGCTCCACCAGTCGGTGGTGAGCTGGATACCAGTGAATGGAAATACCTCAAGCTGCGACACAATTAACGTCCTGGTCGTGGGAATGTTTCCATTGCCTGCGACCGCGGTTGGGAATAAAAGTCTTCTTTGTTAATTGGGGACAGTTCTCAAAACATTACAGGCATTGAACCCACCGTCATTGCACTCAACAGCAAATTTCAAAGCTATCTGTGTAGAAAACAACTCGCATTCAATTTCACAGGAGTCATAAAATCCACAGGTTGCATCACAGTAACAATAATACAAATCAGGAAAGATTTGGCAGAAACATATTTTGAAAAGATAATGAATACATTGAATCTCCAGAAAGAAGGCCATTTACCACTCAGCACCAACAGAGGAAGCTCATGCATCACGTATTCATGACCACTGCAGCTAATCCACCAAGAAGTCGCATGGCACTGGGGAATGAGGGCTTTCATTATTCTCATCATAAGTCACCAACTCAAAAATCTGCAAGCATCCTTATAATTTGCCTTACTTGTTAGGGGACCACTATGTTTGTTTTGGACTCTGTTACATTGATCAAATTCCATTGTTAATGATAACCACTCTCTACATAACCAACTGGGCCCTTACCTGTGCCCCAAATTTAAACTTATTTGAATGAACCAGTGGCTTGATGCTCTACAATCTCAGTTCAATCTGGTAGATGTTTCAGGATAAACCTTTCCCATATCAGATTGTACTTTGTATTGTTGACTTCATATATTCCTTGAATTTCTGCTGCCATCTCAGTCATTGCTTCTCCCTTTGTCTATTTGTTTTTCTCACTGTGCCTCCCCTTAACTCTCTCACTGACTTGTCATTGTCCTTGCATTTCTGTCGATTTCTCTGCCTATTTTTCTGTTATTCCTATGCGCCTAATTCCATCTCTCCATATGTCAGCTGAACAATACCTATTTCCAACCTCTGCAACAGCAGGGAACACAAGTGACCTTCAATGGGTATTGCTGACTTCATCTGTCCGTTTCATAGTTACTGTGGCATCCTCATGCTCTCTGCTCACTGTGAATTCACTGAATGAGACAAATAGAAAAGACATTTATTGATTCTCAGGCGCCAACTTGAAAACTTCGCAATGAAAGTCACGCCACCCGGTGGTGGCATCGCTAAATGTATGTTGGTCGAGTTTGTCAAACTCTCTTTCACATCCTGAATTACGTGAATTAATTTCCAGGGGTTCTTCCCCTGCTTTAAAACACGCACTCGGCCAAAAACGTGGGCAAGTGCGAGGTCGTACACTTTGGAAAAAAGAATAGAGGCATGGACTATTTTCTAAACGGTGACAAAATTCATAATGCTAAAGTGCAAAGGGACTTGGGAGTCCTAGTCCAGGATTCTCTAAAGGTAAACTTGCAGGTTGAGTCCGTAATTAAGAAAGCAAATGTAATGTTGTCATTTATCTCAAGAGGCTTGGAATACAAAAGCAGGGATGTACTTCTGAGGCTTTATAAAGCACTGGTTAGGCCCCATTTGGAGTACTGTGAGCAATTTTGGGCCCCACACCTCAGGAAGGACATACTGGCACTGGAGCGGGTCCAGCGGAGATTCACACGGATGATCCCAGGAATGGTAGGCCTGACATACGATGAACGTCTGAGGATCGTGGGATTATATTCATTGGAGTTTAGGAGGTTGAGGGGAGATCTGATAGAAACTTACAAGATAATGAACGGCTTAGATAGGATGGACGTAGGGAAGTTGTTTCCATTAACAGGGGAGACTAGGACGCGGGGGCACAGCCTTAGAATAAAAGGGAGTCACTTTAGAACAGAGATGAGGAGAAATTTCTTCAGCCAGAGAGTGGTGGGTCTGTGGAATTCATTGCCACAGAGGGCTGTGGAGGCCGAGACGTTGAGCGTCTTCAAGACAGAAATTGATAAATTCTTGATTTCTCGAGGAATTAAGGGCTATGGGGAGAGAGCGGGTAAATGGAGTTGAAATCAACCATGATTGAATGGTGGAGTGGACTCGATGGGCCGAATGGCCTTACTTCCGCTCCTATGTCTTATGGTCTTATGGTCTTAAAAAATCCAAACAGACATTTTTCAATACACCGGCAGCCGGCGGTATCAGTAGTGTAGTTGTTATCACGTTCGCCTCCAACGCAAAAAAGATCCCGGTTTGAAATTAGGCAGAAACATTCATTAAACTTTCTCATGGAGGGTGAGGTAAGTCTGTATGATCTCAGTTTCTTGCTGAATATTATCCGAATCTCGATGTTACAGCCACATTATCTTTGCTCTGACCTCGGCCTCAAATGCTTTCTCTAAAATCAGAAATGCTGAATTTTATGACGCAATATCAGGAAAGAAACGTTCCTATTTTGACACCGTGCACATATTAGCATCTGCTTCAGTTTACAACAGAATTTAGTTGGTTTAATAGATACAGACTAACATAGTTAATCACCATCTGAAACATGTCTAATAGTGGTGAGTGCTCAAAAAGACTGACACAAGTGATGCTGTAAGTGAACTAAAGGAAATTGCACACATTTTCCGGAGCATTCCTTTTTAAAGATCGTTCTCCATTATAAAATAATAGAAAAAAAAACACTCAGACAAATGAGAAAGTCGAAACTTAGTGCGGATTTATTGGACCTTCCTATCGATGGACGGAATTTTTTAAGCGCCTGAATGTTAGTTACATATATTAACCGGTGACTCTGTTCCTTTTGTTGGTCAGTTATGTTTGATATAAAATGTTGAATAACGACAAATACTGGATATAACTGGTTGAAATTATTCGACGGAACGTGATAATGATGCATTAATGATTGAGCAGGAATCATTGCTCCCATAGACTTTTCCCAGACGAACGCTTTTGAATTTTGAAGTTCAAGATGAGTTGAGATATCAGGTGGAAAGTAACGGATGTGTTCTTGTATTAAGTAACATGGGCCCTAAATCTAACCATGAGAACCTGCAGCAAAACAGTGGAGTTGAACATTGTAGTCAGGCGAATTGGAGGCGTGGTACTGTCTCTTGTTTCTGTAGTGTAGTGGTTATCACATTCGCTGAACACACGCAAAGTTTCTGGCTCGAAACCGGGCTGAAACGTTCATTAAGCTTTCTCATGTCGGGTGGGGGGAATCGGTATGATTTCAGTACGTTGCTGAACATTATCCGAATCTCGACCTTACAACCATATTATCAAAGCTCTGACCTCGGCTTCAAATGTTTTCTGTAAAATAAGAAATGCCGATTTATTTTTGACGCACTGACAGGAAAGAAACGTTTCGATTTTGACGCAATGCACATAATAGCACCATGATCAGTCTACAACAGAAATTAATGGGTTTATAGGTGCAGACTAACATCGTTAATCACCATCTGAATCATGTCCAATAGTAGGGTGTGCTCAAAAGGATAGACACAAGTGATACTGCAAGTGAACGAGAGGAAATGGAGCATATTTCCCTGAAGAATCTTTTTTAAAATCGTTCTTCATAACAAAGAAATAGGAAACAACACTCAGACAGATGAGGGAATGGAGACTCAGTCCGGATCTACTGGACTTTCCAAAAGATGGCCGGAAATTATGCGCCTGAATATTTCACGCCCATAATAAAAAAGCTCAAGCGTAACTAAGATATCTTTTCAATCCCTTCCATTTAAATGTAGTTGACTTTGTTTAAAAGCTGACTATGGTCAATCAAAACAATTGTGATCTGTATTACCCAGTGAACCGATTCCTTCTGTTGGTCAGTTATGTTTGCAATTCAGTGATATTCAATTTCAGAGATATTCAATTCATAATGAAGACGTGTGTTAAATAATACATTGATATTAAATATTGAAACAAATACTGAGTACAATTGTACAATGAGCTTTGACAATGTCTCATCTGGACTCGAAATGTCAGCTAATTTCTATCCTTACTGCCAGACCTTGTGAGATTTTCCTGCATTTTCTCTTTTGGTTTCCGATTCCAGCATCCGCAGTAATTTGCTTTTATTACTGAGTACAAATGGTTCAGATTATTCGAAGGAAGATTAGAATAATGCATTAATGAATGGGCAGAAATCATTGCTCCCTTAGATATTTGCGGGACGAACCCTTTTAAATTTTGATGTTTAAGATAAGCTGAGCAATTAGATTGAAAGTAACGGTTATCTTCCTGAATTAAGTGACATGGGCTCTCAGTCTCACCATCGGAACCTGCAGCAACACAGCGGAGTTGAACATTGCAGACAGGCAGATTTACTCTAACGTGTTTTAAGCTGTTTCTGTAGTATCGTGGTTATCACGTTCCTGTAACACGCAAACAGTCCCCGCTTCGAAACCGCACAGAAACATTCATTCAGCTTTCTCAGGTCAGGTAAGGGAAAATTGCTTGATTTCAGTTAATTGCTCAACATTATCCGAAACCCGATGTTCAAGGCATGTTATCACTGCTCTGGCATCATTCTCAAGTGTTTTCTGTGAAATAAGAAACGACTTTTTCTGACGCACTGACAGGAAAGTTCGATTTTGACACCGAGCACTTCTTCGCATCCCGTTCAGACTACAACAGAATTTAATGGGCTTATAGATGCAGATTAATATGGTTAATCACCATTTGAAATATCTGATAGTAGTGTGTGTTCAAAAGGACAGATACAAGTGTTACTGTAAGTGAACTAGAGGAAATGGCGCACATTTCACAGAAGAATCTTTTTTTAAATGGTTTTTCGTCACTAAGAAACAGGAAAAGACACTCAGACAGATGAGGGAACCGAGACTCAGCACGGATCTACTGGACTTTCCTGAAAAGGGCCGGAATTTATGCGCCTGAATGTTTCACACCCATAATAAAAAAGGCTCAAGTGTCACGAACAGATAATTTTTGATTCTCCTCCATTTAAATGGAGTTGACTTTGTTTAAAAGCTGACCATAGTCAATCTCAAATTTGCGATCTGTATTACCCGGTGATTCGCTTCATTCTGTTGGTCAGTTATGTTTGCAATTCAGTGATGTTCAATTTCAGAGATATTCAATTCATAATGAAGACATATGTGTTAAATTATGCATTGATATTAAATATTGAAACAAATACTGAGTACAATTGTACTATGAGCTTTGATAAAGTGTCATCTGGACTCGAAACATCAGCTCTTTTCTCTCCTTACTGAAGCTGCCAGGCCTTGTAAGATTTTCCAGCATTTTCTGTTTTGGTTTCCGATTCTAGCATCCGCAGCAATTTGCTTTTATTACTGAGTACAATTGTTTGAAATTATTGGAAGGAAGATGAGAATTATGCATTAATGAATGGGCAGAAATCATTGCTCCCTTAGATATTTGCGAGGCGAGCCCTTTTAAATTTTGAAGTTCAAGATAAGTTGAGCATTCAGATTTAAAGTCACGGTTATCTTCCTGAATAAAGTGACATGGACTCTCAGTCTAACCATTGGAACCTGCAGCAACACAGCGAAATTGAACATCGCAAACAGGCCGATTTATATCTGCTGTAGCTTGCTGTTAGCTGTTTCCGTAGTGTAGTGGTTATCACGTTCGCCTTAGACACGAAAGATCCCCGGCCCGAAACCGGGCAGAAACACTGTTGGATCTTTCTCATGAAGCGTGAGAAAAGTCTGCATGGTGTATGTTCATTGCTCAACCTCATGCGAATCCAATGTTATGTTGCCTTTGCCATCGGCCTCAAATCAATTTAGGAGAATCAGAAATGCCGTATTTTGGGAAGCAATGGCTGGAAATAAATGACTTGTTTTTACACGTATTCGCAACTCGTTCAGTCCACAAAAGAATTTAATGTGTTTATAGTTGAAGACCAACATAGTTAATCACCATCTGAAACATGTCTAATAGTAGTGTGTGCTCATAAAGACAGACATAATTGAAATCGTAAATGGTGCACATTTCCCACACGCATCTTTTTAGAATTTCTCTTCGCAATAAAGAAGGAGTAAAAACCATTCAGACCGATGAGGAAATCGAGAATCAGTGCGGACCTGCTGGACTTCCGATAGATGAACGAGATTTAGACGCCAGAATGTTTCACAGACAGAATAAAGAGGCATCGACTATAATTGGTAGATCATTCTTAAATCTGTTCCTTTTAAAGGTACTTGATTTTGTTTAAAAGATGAGTGTGGTGATTCTCACGTTCGCCCAACACACGAAAAGTCCCCGGTTTGAAACTGGCCGAAACATTAATTAAGCATTCTCATGTATAGTGTGGGTCATTTATACGATTTTAGTTAGTTGCTGAACATTACTCAAATCTCGGTTTTACAGCAATTTTATCTTTGCTCTGTACTCATCATTTAAACGTTTGCACCGAGCCAAGCAGGAGTCGAACTTGGAATCTTCTGATCCGTAGTCAGACTCATTATCCATTGCGCCACTGGCCCACATGTGAAAACATGACAGTTGTTGCATATTGGCCCGACGTTTCGAAAGTTTCAGGTAGAAACTTTGTCAAAATTTTGCGTTTACTTGTGAGGAAAAGGTCCATCATTGAGATTGTCTTCCTTCATTTACAATCACCTCGAATTACCTTTGAATTGAGTTGCTGAGTTAACCCGCCGTGGTGGAATTCAAACTGCTGTCCAAAGACTATAAGACTGCCAAACCAGTAACCATTCCCCTCAGAGAATCAACACTCGAATATTACTTGAATGTAATACTGTGCATGCATATGACATTAGCTCTTACATATGCCTCAATATGCATTCAGAAAAAAATGAAATAGAAGTGCTGAGAATCCACTGCACACTGAGCAGGAAAAGTGATGCTCCTATTTTGACTCAACACACATTTTATCAATTCGTGCAGTGGTCACAAGAACAAGTCAGAGGCTGGGAATCCTGCGGCGAGTAACTCACCTGACTCCCCAAAACATGTCCACCATCTACAAGGCACAACTCGGGAATGTGAGTGAATACACCCCACTTGCCTGATCGGTGCAGGAACTCACCAAATGCACCTTAGACAGCACTTTGCAAACCCAAGACCGTTATCACGAGGAGAATCCCCTCCAAGCCGATCACAATGTTGACTTGGTAATGTATCGCTGAACCTTCATCGTCATTGGGAGAAGGTCCTGGAATAACCGCTCCCCCCGCCACTAACAGCACTATGGATGTATCTATACCAATAGACTGCAGCAGTTCAAGAAGGAAGCTCACCGCCACCTTCTCAAGGGAATTACTGATGGGTAATAAATGCCGGCCGAGCCAGAGACACCCACATCTCGTCAATGAATAAACAGAAACATCCAGCCAACTGCCTCAACTGCCTGAACGGGCAATTGTGGGGTCTCTTGAACAGGTGAATGATGATAAAATGAATGTCCCCTTCCAAGTCAACCCTTTTGAAAGCTGTTTTTCGAGTGAGCGTGTTGTGATGATAGATTCCCTGCAGTTTGTACTCAGATTCTCAAACCAAGCCCCATGTGAACCAATCCCCCCGTCTGTAGCGGGAAGAAATGAACAGAACCTGCGAATTGGGCAATAGGAAACAACATCACAGAGCTCGTCCAGGATTTGAACTCAGCATTTCATGCACATTTGATCTCAAATACCAACATCAGGAATCATACTCCGAGACCACTTGGGGTACTTTAACCAAATTGTTAAATTTTATTCCTATTGATAATTCCATCTTTCGTAAGGTTGTATTAATAATTTGTTGTGAATAGAATCTTGTCATCGCCCTAACCAGCAAAGACTCATAACAACAAAAATGTATGCGTGTGTGCGCGCATGCGCATGTGTGTGTGTGTATATATCTTGGTTATCAGCAAAGCATGTCATTACGTCCAATAGGTTAAGCACAGATAGAATTAAAACCTCCCTCTACAATCTGGTGTCACATTGTAGGACAGGTATGGCATAGGTGTGATGCAGTACAAATCTCCCTCTACATTATCCAATCACTCATTCTCAGATTCAGTACCGCATGCGTGAGTAACAAACGGTCGCCCTGACCAACGTGAGACCTCCCGATCCTGGGGAAAGTACATCGAGATGGGGAATCATACCGACTGAAGGTAAAAGGAAGAGAGTGAGGAAGGGTCGGCCCTTGACTGCGTGGGGCGGTGCACATGGTGAGTATTAGAGATTCGAGCAGAAAGGAACTTAATTTTCAACTGTACACATTCAGAGAAGTGCTTCTGAACTCGCATGCAAGCCGTTCATTCTTCTCTACCTGAAGTTGATATGACACGTAAGCAAATCAAATCTCGGAGCTGAAATCCAGAACTTTAGAATGAAAACTTCTCAGCTTCAGGAATGTTGGAACATACAAAGAACTAGACCAGAATCCTCAGGAAATGTTGATATCATGCACAGCCTGTAGAAGAACATGATGAGACGGAGGTGGACAGAAAGGTCAGGGCATGAAAGTTTGGAATGGCACTGGTAGATCCCTGGGGTGATATGTAGTGGGTTCAGGGTTATGGCAGCAAAGGAAATGAAGCAGGCAGAGAGAATCCCTCGGGTGATGTTCAGTGAGTTCAGGGGGATGGAGTCAGAGGGAGTGGAGCAGGGAGAGAGGATCCCTCGGGTGATGCTCAGTGAGTTCAGGGGGATGGAGTCAGAGGGAATGGAACAGGTGATATTCAGGGAGATCCGGGGGATGGTATCAGATCGTATCAGAGGGTATCAGAGGGAATGCAGCAGAGAGAGGATCCCTGGGGTGGTGTTCAGTGATTTCGGGGCTTGGCATCAGAGGGAATGGAGCCGGGAGAGAGGATCCCTGGGGTGATGTTCAGTGATTATTTTTACTAGGATGCTACCGGGACTTGATGAATTGAGTTATAAGGAGAGGCTGAATAGACTGGGACTTTTTTCTCTGGAGCGTAGGAGGCTGAGGGGTGACCTTATAGAGGTCTATAAAATAATGAGGGGCAAAGACAAGGTAGATCGTCAGTATCTTTTCCCAAACGTAGGGGAGTCTAAAAGTAGAGGGCATAGGTTTAAGGTGAGAGGGGAGAGATATAACAGTGTCCGGAGGGGCATTTTTTTCAGACAGAGGGTGGTGAGTGTCTGGAACAAGCTGCCAGAGGTAGTAGTAGAGGCGGCTACAATGTTATATTTTAAAAAGTATTTAGATAGTTACATGGGTAAGATGGGTATAGAGGGATATGGGTCAAATGAGGGCAATTGGGATTAGATTAGGGGTTTAAAAAAAAAGGGAGGCATGGACAAGATGGGCCGAAGGGCCTGTTTCCATGCTGTGAACCTCTATGACCCTATGATTTCCGGGGATGGAATCAGAGGGAATGGCGTCTATTGGGGATAATGCATCATCGAAATGAAGTCAGTGGAGTAGTGTTAATTCGTGCAAAGCGGACAGTTTGAAGCAGAGAGTCGCTTTGTTTTCACCAGAAAAGGGAGCGTGTGCGTTTCTAACGGAACATGTGGGCAAAACATCTATTTATGTGTTTGAGAGAAAGTGAGAAGCGGGAGTCTCTCTGTCAGATTAAACCGCATTCTCTGGGACTCATGAACGAGGACACCCATATTCCTCTGCACCGGAGCACCCTGAAGTCGCGCTTCCCATTTTTCCAAGCAAAATGCACAACCTCTCACTTATCCACGTTAAACTCCATCTGTCACATTTTGGCCCACTCTCCTAACCTATCTAGCTCCATTTGTAAGGTTCTGATTTCCTCATTGTAACTTACTGTCCCGCCTCCTGGGGTGTAAGAGCTCCTGGGCTGTAATCTCTGGAATTCCCTTACTAATCCTCTCCACCTCGATCTCTGCCTTTTTAAAAAAATGATCCTCAAGCTTCTTTTAACACAAATTCGAGAGTGGATCCCTCGGGATGCAACTCATCAGATTCCAATGTCATTTGTTAACTGTCTTACCAATATACAGCAATTTTCTATTTTTAATTCAACTGAGAAATTTACAGACTTAAACATCTATAATCTGAATGACAAATTAACTAATTTGAACATGTGACCTCTCATAAAATGGTATTTCGAGAAGCATTTAATTGTTTTGTCCATCTTTTTTATTCTGATGAATGTTTTTGAGAATAACTATAAATGATTAGTTAAAGCTTTCACTCCGGAATCTCAGTTTATTGTAACTCGGGTTCAGACAGATCAGTGAATGGTTTGTACTGAGTGCAGCGGTGAGAATATCTGAGGCTCTTACCCTCCGACCTGGAGGTCAGAGACAAAGGTTACAGGAATCAGAGTAAATCCGTGGTGTTTAACAGTAACACGAATACTGACAGGAATGATAGTGTGTAGTGTTTATTAATGACACTGTTACTGACACTGATAATAATTTACACTATCAGACATCCAATTATTATAAAGTATCAGAGTCTGATCCTTACCTCAGTACCTGTATTTTGCAGTCTGGATTCCTCAGAGCCGCACACAGTAGTTTCACTCCTCAATCTCTCACGTTGTGATCCAAACTAAATGGAGAGAGTGAGAAACACATTAAAATCAGCTGAATTTTCACCAGGAAGAAGAAACTGGGCTTATTTTTGTGTCAGAAACTTAGCACCAGTGGAAAACTGATTCATGTTACAATACTACGCCGTAACCAGTTGTCCTTTTCGTTAAATGGGAAATAAAATAGTCAGCAATGAAAAATGATGAACAGTTGACTATCACTGGTTTGCCGACTGGTGAAAACCACTTGTACACCTCGCAAAATATATATTTGTGTTTAATTGTCCATGGGATATGGGTGTCGCTGGTGGACCAGCATTTATTTCCCACTGCTAATGGCCCCTCGAGAAGGTGACGGTAATTAGGGATGGGCAATAAATGCTGGTCTAACCAGAGATGCCCACGTCCTGTGAACAAGCAAGTAATTTTTAAACATGTCCCTCAGTCTGGTCTCATTTCCTGATCATCAGAATTACCGTCCTGAATCTCAGAAGCTGCCAAGTTTCTGGAAATTCAAATCATTTCTGCTGCTACATATATCCAGGATATTATGAGAATTGTACAATTTAGTGAGAGTTAAATGATAAAGCTGTGAGAGTGGATCCCTCAGGATTCCCTGGACTTCTTAACTCTGACATGAGATTAATCTGTAAAATATCTCAGGGTGAGTTAAAGTGTGAAACTGGGCTAACTGTTGCTGTAAGATCCGGATTTTATACAGCAAGGAAAGATATTCTCCCATTAGAAAGTTGAAATATTCCTGTTTGATTAGTTTATAGGAGAGGAGTGTCTCCCACTATATTCCATATTAAACAGGCTCTACATTTTCTGCAGGTATGCAGTGTTCTGTTTCCGGGAATTCCCGGGAGTTCTCTCTTCCCGATAATCCTTTCCCTTTGTGAGGATCGATCAGAAAATCCTGTTTCACGTCACTGACAGTTTGTCTGGCAGTTTCCAGCAGCAGGTTTCCTCATTCAGGAAATTCTGGTTGCCTCGGCTTAGATCTAAGTTCTGCGGTCCTGCCACATTTGGTTGTGAATGGTAGTGGACGATGAAATAACAGAAGGGGGAGGCTCCACAATATTCCCATCCTCATGATGGAGGAGACTAGCACATCAGTGCAAAAGATATGGCTCAAATATTTGTAACTAACTTCAATGGCTGAACCATACCGAGGTCCCCAGCATCACAGATATCAGTCTTCAGTCAATTCGATTCACTCCATATGATGTCAAGAAACAGCTGAAGGTACTGGATACTGCGAAGATCATGGCTCTTAACAATATTCCAGCAATTGTACTGAAGATTTGTGCTTCAGAAGTTGCTTTGTTCCGAGCCAAGCTGTTCCAGGACAGCTATAACACTGGCATTTACCCAAAATAGTGGGAAATTGCCCAGGTATGACCGTACACAAAAAACAGAACAAATCCAATCTGTCCAGTTACCACTCCATCAGTCTACCCTCGATCATCAACACAGAAATGGAAGGTGTCTTCAATACTATCAAATGGCACTAAATTAACAATAACCTGCTCGCTTAGTCAGGGTTACTCAGCTCCCTACCTCATTACAGGCTTGATGCAAACACGGACAACAGAGCTGAACTAAGGATGTGAGATGAGAGTGACTGCCCTTGACATCAAGGCAGCATATGACCACATGGAGCATCAAGGAGCCAGACAAAAACTGAAGTCAATGGAAATGAGAGAAAAAGCTGCCGGTTGGAGTAATCACAGTAAGAAGTCTCACAACACCAGGTTAAAGTCCAACAGGTTTATTTGGTAGCAAATACCATAAGCTTTCGGAGCACAGCTCCTTCATCAGATGGGGTGGATATCTGTTCTCCAACAGTGCACAGACACAGAAATCAAGTTACAGAATACTAATTAGAATGCAAATCTACAGCCAGCCAGGTCTTAAAGGTACAGATAATGTGGGTGGAGGGAGCATTTAACACAGGTTAAAGAGATGTGTATTGTCTCCAGACAGAACAGCTAGTGAGATTCTACAAGGCCAGGAGGCAAGCTGTGGGGGTTACTGATAATGTGACATAAATCCAACATCCCGGTTTAGGCCGTCCTCATGTGTGTGGAACTTTGCTATCAGTTTCTGCTCAGCGACTCTGCGCTGTCGTGTGTCGTGAAGGCCGCCTTGGAGAACGCTTACCTGAAGATCCAAGGCTGAATGCCCGTGACTGCTGAAGTGCTCCCCCACAGGGAGAGAACAGTTTTGCCTGGTGATTGTCGAGCGGTGTTCATTCATCCGTTGTCGTAGCGTCTGCATGGTTTCCCCAATGTACCATGCCTTGGGACATCCTTTCCTGCAGCGTATCAGGTAGACAACGTTGGCCGAGTTGCAAGAGTAGGTACCGTGTACCTGGTAGATGGTGTTCTCACGTGAGATGATGGCATCCGTGTCGATGATCCGGCACATCTTGCAGAGGTTGCTGTGGCAGGGTTGTGTGGTGTCGTGGTCACTGTTCTCCTGAAGGCTGGGTAGTTTGCTGCGGACAATAGTCTGTTTGAGGTTGCGTGGTTGTTTGAAGGCAAGAAGTGGAGGTGTGGGGATGGCTTTGGCGAGATGTTCGTCTTCATCAATGACATGTTGAAGGGTCCGGAGGAGATGCCGTAGCTTCTCCGCTCCGGGGAAGTACTGGACGACGAAGGGTACTCTGTCCACCTTGTCCCGTGTTTCTCTTCTGAGGAGGTCGGTGCGGTTTTTCGCTGTGGCGCCTCGGAACTGTTGATCGATGAGTCGAGCGCCATATCCTGTTCTTATGAGGGCATCTTTCAGCGTCTGGAGGTGTCTGTTGCGATCCTCCTCATCCGAGCAGATCCTGTGTATACGGAGGGCTTGTCCGTAGGGGATGGCTTCTTTAACGTGTTTAGGGTGGAAGCTGGAGAAGTGGAGCATCATGAGGTTATCCGTGAGCTTGCGGTACAGTGAGGTGCTGAGGTGACCGTCCTTAATGGAGATGCGTGTGTCCAAGAATGCAACCGATTCCGGAGAGTAGTCCATGGTGAGTCTAATGGTGGGATGGAACTTGTTGATGTCATCATATAGTTGTTTCAGTGATTGCTCACCATGACTCCAAAGGAAGAAAATGTCATCGATGTATCTCGTGTATAGCATCGGTTGAAGGTCCTGTGCGGTGAAGAAGTCTTGTTCGAACCTGTGCATGAAGATGTTGGCATATTGAGGTGCGAATTTTGTCCCCATGGCTGTTCCGTGTGTCTGGATGAAGAACTGGTTGTTGGTGAAGATATTGTGGTCCAGGATGAAGCGGATGAGTTGTAAAATTGCATCTGGAAACTGGCAGTTGACGGCATTGAGTACTGAGGCTGTTGCAGCAATGCCATCATCGTGGGGGATGCTGATGGGCGGCACGGTAGCACAGTGGTTAGCACTGCTGCTTCACAGCTCCAGGGTCCCGGGTTCGATTCCCGGCTTGGGTCACTGTCTGTGTGGAGTTTGCACATTCTCCTCGTGTCTGCGTGGGTTTCCTCCGGGTGCTCCGGTTTCCTCCCACAGTCCAAAGATGTGCGGGTTAGGTTGATTGGCCAGGTTAAAAACTGCCCCTTAGAGTCCTGAGATGCGTAGATTGGCGGGTAAATATGTGGGGGTAGGGCCTGGGTGGGATTGTGGTCGGTGCAGACTCGATGGGCCGAATGGCCTTCTTCTGCACTGTAGGGTTTCTATGATTTCTATGATTTCTATGATGTAGAGTGCCGAGACATCCATTGTGACGAGGAGTGCTCCTGGTTCAACTGCTCCATGTGTGTTGAGTTTCTGTAGGAAGTCCGTAGTGTCGCGACAAAAGCTGGGGGTTCTTTGCACAATGGGTTTCAAGATGCCCTCGACATAGCCAGAGTAATACCAGAACAAAGGAAGATAGTTGTGGTTGTTGGAGGTCAGTCACACCATCTTCAGGACATCACAGCAGGAATTTCTCAGGGGAGTGACCTAAGCCGCAACCATCTTCAGCTGCTTCATCAATGACATTCCCTCCATCATAAAGTCAGAAGTGGGGATGGTCGCTGATGACTGCACAACTTTCAGCACCATTCCTCACTCCTCAAGAGAGCGAAGCAGGACGTGTACAAATGCAACAAAAATTGGAAATATTCTGGGAAAGGCTGACAAGTGCCAGGCTATGACCATCTCAAACAAGAGTGAATCCAATCATCTCCCTGTACATTCAATGGCATTATCCTCCTGAATCCCCCACTTTCAGCATCCTGGTTGTTACCATTGATCAGACACAGATTAGCCAGATCAATACTGCGGCTCTAAGTGAAGGTTAAAGACCAGGAATTCTGCGCAGAGTAACTCACCTCTTGACTTCCCAAAATATTTCCACCATCTACAAGACACATGTCAGGAATTTGATTGAATACTATCCAATTCACTGCATGACTGCAGCTCTAGATTCAAGAAGCTCGCCACCATCCAGCTTGTTTGATTGGCAATCCACCCATTAACTTCAACATTCACTCTTTCCAGCACAGAGGTACAGAGTTAATAGTGTGTACCATCTACAAGATGCAGTGCAGCA
This sequence comes from Mustelus asterias, assembly GCF_964213995.1. Classification (NCBI taxonomy): domain Eukaryota; kingdom Metazoa; phylum Chordata; class Chondrichthyes; order Carcharhiniformes; family Triakidae; genus Mustelus; species Mustelus asterias. The sequence goes on from NW_027590629.1 coordinate 140,447, forward strand.
ACTAACCATGGCCCGTTACAAAGCATTTTCCAATCTTGTGATTTCTACCCCTAGCAGGACGAGGGCAGCAGATGAATGGAAACATTACCCCCTGGAAACTCCCTTCCACGATGCACAACATTCTGGCATGGAAATATATCGCAGTTCCTTCACAGTGACTGGGTCAAAATCTTGGCACTCTCCAGCTAACGGCACTGTGGGTGCACTTACACCACAAGAGTCCGTACATGCAGTGATGGTGATATGGTAGTGAGCATAGCTGCTTTCCAAGCAATGCGAACGGGTTTAATTTGCAGCTATCTCAGTTTGTTGGAATGTGTGAAGAGAGGACCAGGAGGCAGTCACCACAATCTAGAGGTAATCCAATTCAGTCCGGTCTGTGGCTCCAGGCTGGAACAGGCATGTTCAACTTAGCTGGGAGTCGGAAAGGCAGTGGATCATGCAGCTACTCTGAAGGTGGAGGGGCAGTGGATCATGCAGCTACTCTGAAGGTGGAGGGGCAGTGGATCATTCAGCTACTATGAAGGTGGAGGGGCGGTGGATCATTCAGCTACTATGAAGGTGGAGGGGCGGTGGATCATGCAGCTACTATGAAGATGGAGGGGCAGTGGATCATGCAGCTGCTATGAAGGTGGCGGGGCAGTGGATCATGCAGCTACTATGATTGTGGAGGGGCAGTGGATCATGCAGCTGCTATGAAGGTGGCGGGGCGGTGGATCATGCAGCTACTATAAAGATGGAGGGGCGGTGGATCATTCAGCTACTATGAAGATGGAGGGGCGGTGGATCATGCAGCTACTATGAAGGTGGAGGGGCAGTGGATCATGCAGCTACTATGAAGATGGAGGGGCAGTGGATCATGCAGCTACTATGAAGGTGGAGAGGCAGTGGATCATGCAGCTACTATGAAGGTGGAGGGGCAGTGGATCATGCAGCTACTCTGAAGATGGAGGGGCAGTGGATCATGCAGCTACTCTGAAGATGGAGGGGCGGTGGATCATTCAGCTACTATGAAGGTGGAGGGGCAGTGGATCATTCAGCTACTATGATTGTGGAGGGGCGGTGGATCATGCAGCTACTATGAAGGTGGAGGGGCAGTGGATCATTCAGCTACTATGATTGTGGAGGGGCAGTGGATCATTCAGCTACTATGATTGTGGAGGGGCGGTGGATCATGCAGCTACTATGAAGGTGGAGAGGCAGTGGATCATGCAGCTACTATGAAGGTGGAGAGGCAGTGGATCATGCAGCTACTATGAAGGTGGCGTGGCGGTGGATCATGCAGCTACTATTATTGTGGAGAGGCAGTGGATCATGCAGCTACTATGAAGGTGGAGGGGCAGTGGATCATGCAGCTACTATGAAGATGGAGGGGCAGTGGATCATGCAGCTCCTATGATTGTGGAGGGGTGGTGGATCATGCAGCTACTATTATTGTGGAGAGGCAGTGGATCATGCAGCTGCTTTGAAGGTGGCGGGGCGGTGGATCATGCAGCTACTATGAAGGTGGAGAGGCAGTGGATCATGCAGCTACTCTGAAGATGGAGGGGCGGTGGATCATGCAGCTACTATGATTGTGGAGGGGCAGTGGATCATGCAGCTACTATGAAGGTGGCGTGGCGGTGGATCATGCAGCTACTATTATTGTGGAGGGGCAGTGGATCATGCAGCTACTATGATTGTGGAGGGGCAGTGGATCATGCAGCTACTCTGAAGATGGAGGGGCGGTGGATCATTCAGCTACTATGAAGATGGAGGGGCAGTGGATCATGCAGCTACTATGAAGGTGGAGGGGCAGTGGATCATTCAGCTACTATGAAGGTGGAGGGGCAGTGGATCATGCAGCTACTATGAAGATGGAGGGGCAGTGGATCATGCAGCTCCTATGATTGTGGAGGGGCGGTGGATCATGCAGCTACTATGAAGATGGAGGGGCAGTGGATCATGCAGCTACTATGAAGATGGAGGGGCAGTGGATCATGCAGCTACTATGAAGGTGGAGGGGCGGTGGATCATGCAGCTACTCTGAAGATGGAGGGGCGGTGGATCATTCAGCTCCTATGAAGATGGAGGGGCAGTGGATCATGCAGCTACTATGAAGGTGGAGAGGCAGTGGATCATGCAGTTACTATGAAGATGGAGGGGCAGTGGATCATGCAGCTCCTATGATTGTGGAGGGGCGGTGGATCATGCAGCTACTATGAAGATGGAGGGGCAGTGGATCATGCAGCTACTATGATTGTGGAGGGGCGGTGGATCATGCAGCTACTATGAAGGTGGAGGGGCAGTAGATCATTCAGCTACTATGAAGGTGGAGGGGCAGTGGATCATGCAGCTACTATGAAGGTGGCGTGGCGGTGGATCATGCAGCTACTATGATTGTGGCGGGGCGGTGGATCATGCAGCTACTGTGAAGATGGAGGGGCAGTGGATCATGCAGCTACTATGAAGATGGAGGGGCAGTGGGTCATGCAGCTAATATGAAGATGGAGGGGCAGTGGATCATGCAGCTAGTCTGAACCTGTCCACACTGAGTTTAAAAGGAGAATGGTAAATCTGACAGTGACACACAGGAAATCTAAGTTCATTGGCCATTAAAAAACTGCCGTTTGGGACTACCTTTATAATGCTGTAAATTGGAGGAAGCAACAGAAAGGGTCGATAACTGTGCTGCTGTTGATGTGGTGTACATAGAACATAGAACATAGAACATAGAACAGTACAGCACAGAACAGGCCCTTCGGCCCACGATGTTGTGCCGACCTTCATCTGAAACCAAGATCAAGCTATCCCACTCCCTACCATCCTGGTGGCTCCATGTGCCTATCCAATAACCGCTTAAATGTTCCTAAAGTGTCTGACTCCACTATCACTGCAGGCAGTCCATTCCACACCCCAACCACTCTCTGCGTGAAGAACCTACCTCTGATATCCTTCCTATATCTCCCACCACGAACCCTATAGTTATGCCCCCTTGTAATAGCTCCATCCACCCGAGGAAATAGTCTTTGAACGTTCACTCGATCTATCCCCTTCATCATTTTATAAACCTCTATTAAGTCTCCCCTCAATCTCCTCCGCTCCAGAGAGAACAGCCCCAGCTCCCTCAACCTTTCCTCATAAGACCGACACTCCAAACCAGGCAGCATCCTGGTAAATCTCCTCTGCACTCTTTCCAGCGCTTCCACATCCTTCTTATAGTGAGGTGACCAGAACTGCACGCAATATTCCAAATGCGGTCTCACCAAGATCCTGTACAGTTGCAGCATAACCCCACGGCTCTTAAACTCCAACCCCCTGTTAATAAAAGCTAACACACTATATGCCTTCTTCACAGCTCTATCCACTTGAGTGGCAACCTTTAGAGATCTGTGGATATGGACCCCAAGATCTCTCTGTTCCTCCACAGTCTTCAGAACCCTACCTTTGACCCTGTAATCCACATTTAAATTAGTCCTACCAAAATGAATCACCTCACATTTATCAGGGTTAAACTCCATTTGCCATTTTTCAGCCCAGCTTTGCATCCTATCTATGTCTCTTTGCAGCCTACAACAGCCCTCCACCTCATCCACTACTCCACCAATCTTGGTGTCATCAGCAAATTTACTGATCCACCCTTCAGCCCCCTCCTCTAAGTCATTAATAAAAATCACAAAGAGCAGAGGACCAAGCACCGATCCCTGCGGCACTCCGCTAGCAACCTGCCTCCAGTCCGAAAATTTTCCATCCACCACCACCCTCATTCAAAAATCATTTGACACAGTGACACACAACAGACTTGTGGCAAAAGCTCATGGAATAAAAGGGAAAGTAGCAACGTGGATAAAAACACTGGATGAACAAGGAGGAATGGTCAATGGATAGTTTTCAGGCTGGAGGATGTTGGTCGTGGAAAACCCTTCTGTTTGGTATTGGGATCCATGCTTTTCCCTGATATAACTTTTCAACATTGCCACAATTATACAGGTTAAAAAACTGTTGCTTATTTTCAGAGCCAAACTGAAGGATAGAAGCACTTTGGTTCAGTTGGAACCAGTTAACCCAAGAAGCAACACGGTGTTCACAGAGGGTGCCAGTACAGGCAGGACAGCGGAGGGATTCAAAAAACAGGTCCCAGAAGATAGATAACTGTCAGAAACCAAGGAGGAAAAGAGGAGTGCCAGGAAGACAGAAGTTAAAGGGACTAAGAACTGATATCTGAACCAGCTACTGCTCTCTGAAATTGAAGAGGGAGGCAGATAGAGGCTCCCAGTTAAAAATAGAGCTGCAAGGTGCAGGCATGGTAAAGTTTGCGAATGAGAATCCAGACATCTGATGTAATCCTTAAGTTGGTGACACCTTCATACAGCCTATGAAGCACTGGTGTACTGTTGGCATGGCTAGGTATGGAGGAAGAATGGAAGGACATATTGAAATATTGGAGGGGGATCCTTGGTGAAGGCATCTGAGAGAAAGTGTTGTTTGGGGAAATCTTCCAAAGCCTGTTTTCTGAGTGTGGAGTTTAGAGACACTGGTGTGGAAGTGGAACTTGTTTTTTTCACAGCGTGACAAACATTTGGGGGATTTAATGAAGAATCCACTCAAGTAACTTTGGGTGGCATCTGTCACTTAGTTTCAGAGTGCTGTGTATCTGATTACAGTTGGCTTGTTGATTCACATGGACTGTGTACTTACTGAGAACATTAGAGCATTTTGTGTCATCTTTACTGATCTGCATCCATCTGTGAAGTTAGATGGGGTGAAGTAGTAGTGCAAACTTTTTAAATAACTGTTTTAGTATTTTGTTAAAGTTAATTGACAACCTTGTTATTCTGTTCATCTACATCTCTAAATAATTTTTAAAAAGTTATGATCTACTGAGCTGGAGTTCTGCTCTATGACCTGACTGTCCAGCAGTCAGCTGGGATCATAGCATTGTCAATAGGGCTTAGACTACAAGAGCCAGGAGGCTGTGCTGAACCTGTAAAATACACTAGTTAGATCTCAGTTCTGGTTGTCATTCATGAGGAAGCCACACATTCTTTAGGAAGAACAGATTGGAGAGGGTGCTGAAGAGGTTTACAAGGTTGGTTACAGGGGTGAGAACCTTCAGTTAAAAGGATCGATTGGAGAGGTTGGGACCGTTCTTCTTGGAGGGAAGAATGCGAAGAGGAGATTTGATAGAAATGTTCAAAACAATGCAGGTGCTGGACAGAGCAGGTAGCAAGAAATTGTACAAGGATCGAGAACAAGATTTAAAGTGATTTTCAAAAGAAACAAATGAAAAGTGAAAAAAAACTCTTTTTTTTCACACAGCGAGTGGTTCAGGTCCGGAATGCACGACCTGGAATTAAGATGGAAGCTATTTTATACTGGGCCTTTTACAAGGCTGCAGTCAGAACCATGGTACATAAAAACTCGTGCGTTGTTGTAATTTAACAGGAAGGTTTATTTTCATAACTGCGCACCGTAAGGTTTAATACAAGACTGAACCTCCACCGCAACCCTAACTGATGATGTCACCAGTGATCACGTGATTTGTAAAGGGAATTGTTCCGATATAACACACACCAACTATAATACATAACAGAGGCAGAGCGCAGGAAAATAATCCTGATAATAATTAACCATTAACTCAGCTGCACTGAACAGAAGAGGAACTAAATTCTTTATAGCATCATAAATAATCAGGTGGTTTCCATTGCGAGAGTGAAATATCCTTTTTTCAGTTTATAGGAAGGCCTTTACACTTCTATTGATTTAAAATTTCTCCCAGTAATGTTTTTATTCATTCAAGGAATGCGAACATCGCCAGTTATGCCAGCATTTATTGCCTGTGCCGAGTTGCCCACGAGAATCTGCCTTCTTGATCTGCTGTAGTTTCATCATAGATTCACAGATTTCTTACAGATTCAGAAGGAGGTCAATCAGCTCATCATCTCTGCATCTGCTCTCAAATCAGGATTGACTTTGTGCCAGTTTCCTCTCCTTTCCCTGTGACCACTGGACATGGTTTTCCTCTTGACTTCCTTAATGGAACCTGCCTCTGTTTTATTTAGAAGAAAGGAAATGGCTCCTCAACAATTAAAATATCAGCTCAGACCAAACAGTTACCTCGACTCCTGATATTTGTGCAGAACGGATCGCAGCTGCTGGAGCTCTTCACACTGACTGTCGCATCGCTGTAGATCGAGGTGATTTATTGCATCACAGAATCCAGTGACATGAGGCAGGGCCGCACAGTCAATGTGGTCACAAACAATCCACTAAATGAAAGTGTTTCCACAGATCCCACTGTGTTCCGAGTCAGTAGTTTATTCTGAGACTCAAACAGGTCGTGAAATGTGTTGAAGAGTTTCCTTTTCCCAGTTTCACTTCCCATGCTCCCAATCTGTGCTTCAACCTTCTCCTTCACCCAGTCAGTCACTCGGCAGGTTGTTTGATGAAGAAATGGACCCAGAAACTCCTTCAGCGGTCGAGCTGACTGTGGGGAGGAGAGACCAGCAACAAAACGGAGAAATATTTCAAATCACCCATTTTCCTCGCTGTGGGTTTCACTGAGGAGTTTCCTGATCTCCCTGGGATCTGGAGTCAGGAATTGTGTGAGTGCAGCTACAAAGTCTTGGATGGTGTGGTGTGGGAATGTGTAAGCCACACTCTGGGCAGAATCATCACTCCCCAAAAGTTCCATCAGGAACCCAGACAGGAACTGGGAAGGTTGTAGATTGTACTCAATCAAATCTTCATTTCTAAACACAATCTTCTTCTTGGAGATTCCTGTGAAGGCCATCCCACCAAGCTTCAGTAACACATCACGGGGGTTTTCAATCTCTCGGCCATGGTTTTTCAGAATGTTGTAAATATAGTAGGAATATAGTTGGGTGATGGTCTTGGGAACTTGCTGCCGTTTCCTGTCTCTTTGTGTAAAGAAGGGACCCAGTGACAGACCGAGGATCCAGCAGCAGGAAGGGTTGTAGCACATGGTGTACAGGATCTCATCCTCCTCCACGTGTTTGGACGCAGCCACTGCCACCGTCTTATCTTCAAAAAACTTGTTGAAATAGTCTATGTTCTTCACCAAAAAATCCCAGGATTTCAGCCCAGACACTGATCTCAGCCTTTTCCAATAAATGTAATGCAGTGGGGCGACTGGTCACTCGCACTGAACATCCTGGGAGCAGCTTGTGCTGTATTAAACTGTACACAATGTCAGACACTTCACACCAGCAATCGGGGTCTGTGCACATGGACTGAGGTTCTGCATTTCTCCGATTGTCAGCAAAATCAATCCTGTCCTTGAATTCATCCAAACCATCGAATATAAACAGCAATCCCTCTGGGTTCTTCCAGAGCTCTCCCAGAATATTCCCAAAGTAAAGGTAGAAAAACAGTATCAAATTCCTGATGCTTATTCTACAGTTAACAGTGTTCCAATCCCAGAATTTAAAACTGAAAGCAAATTGAAAGTGTGGGTATATTTTCCCAGTGGCCCAGTCATAAACAACCTTTTGTACCATTGTTGTTTTTCCAATTCCCGGGACTCCACTCACTGTTGCTGAATTCCCAGAACTGGATTTTCTCTGGGAAAAGCTGCTCTGGAGCAATTGATCAGTTCGGATTTTTTCCAGTTCTCTCCGGAGATGTTTCTCTCTCCATTCTTCATGGTCTCAGCCTCATGTCAGCAGTTCACGTCCCACAAGTGTCCAATCTCGAACAGTAGTAATAACCGTTAGCTCAGCGTATCAATCAACCAGCTGGAAAATCTTAACCTTCTCCTTTATTAGGACAGTGTTCATTCTTAGTGTTTCAGTTTGTACCCGGAGTGTCTCCTTGTGTTTCTGTTAAGACATCTTCAATTAGAACAGAGAGAAAATTTTAGTTGCATTAAGACACTGTCTTTGCTGATTTGAGAGATTTATTTTGCAGTATCAGTCAAGGTTGAGCAGGAAATAAAATTGAGTGATTGGAAATCTTGTTTGACAATGCGGATATCGAAGAGGATGGTCAGAGGATACAGCAAGGTATAGATTGTCAGAGGATACAGCAAGATACATTGGCGGAGAAATGGCAAATGGAGTTTAATCTGGACAAATGTGAGAGAATGCAATTTGGAAGGTCCAATGCATGTAGGAATTATACAGTAAATGGTAGAACGCTTAAGAATATTGACAGGCAGAGAGATATGGGTGTACATGTCCACCAATCACTGAAAATGGCAAAGCGGGTGGATAAGGTAGTCAAGAAAGCATATGGCATGCTTGCCTTCATCGGTCAGGGCACTGAGTATAAAAATTGGCAGGTCATGCTGCAGCTGTACTGAAACTTAGTTGGGCCTCACTTAGAATATTGTGTACAATTCTGGTCGCCACTCTACCAGAGGGAAGTGGGTGCTTTGGAGAGGGTACAGAAGAGGTTTACCAGGGTGTTGCCTGGTGAGGAGGGTATTAGCTATGAGGAGGGGTTGGATAAACTCGGTTTGCTCTCTCTGGAACAACAGAGGTTGAGAGGCGACCTGATCGAGGTTTACAAGATTATGAGTGGTATGGACAGAGTGGGTAGTCAGATGCTCTTGCCGAGGGTGGAAAAGTCAAGTACGAGGGGACATAGGTTTAAGATGCGTGGGGAAAAGTTTAGAGAAGATGTGCGAGGCAAGTTTATTTTACACAGAGGGTGGTGAATGTCTGGAACGTGCTGCCTGGGGTGGTGGTGGGAGCAGGTACAATAGCGGCATTTAAGGGGCAACTAGACGAATATACGAATAGGATGGGATTGGAAGGATACAGACTCCCTAAGTACATACGGTTTTAGTTTATGCAGACATCATGATCGACGCAGGCCTGGAGGGCCGAAGGGCCTGTTCCTGCGCTGTACTTATTTTTGTTCCTTGTTTTTTGAACGGACAGAGATATTTCCAAGTCAGGGTGGTGAGTGACTTGGAGGAAAACAGACGTTCCCCTGTGACTGCTGCTCTGGATCTTCTGGATGGCAGCAGTCATGAGTTTGGAAAGAGCTGTCTCAGCAGCCTCACTGTGTTCGGCAGCGCATCTTGTAGATGGTACACACTGCTGTCATTTTTCCTCATTGGTGGAGGGGATAATTTTTGTGGGCAGGTCTTAATCAAGCAGTCTACTTTAAACCGGTATGTGAGGAATTCCATGCGTGTCATTGGAGCTGCACTTACCCAGGTGAGGGCAGAAAATTCCATCACACTTCTGACTTGTACATGGCGAAAAGTTTTTGGGGAGTAAGAGATGACTTACACGCCTTAGAATTCTTATCAGTTGACCTGTTGTTGTAGTCACATGATTTATATGTCTCGTCCAGTTCAGTTTCTGGTCAATGGTAATCCTCAGGATGTTGATAGTTGGGGATATAGCAAACAGTAATGCCATCGACTATCAAGGGGCGATGGTTGAATCCACTCTTGTTGGAGATAGTTATTGCCTGGGACATGTGTGATGCGAGCATTACGTGCAACCTTCAGATCAAACCTAGATTTTCCAGAATTTGCTGCATTTGGACATGAATTGCTTCAATATCTGAGGAGTTGTGAATATTACAGAACATTGTACAGTCATCAGTAAAATCTCCGCTTCTGAACACTGAGCCCTGGTGGTCTGGGCTCGGCTTGATTGTCCATCTGGGATTTTGTTGCTCACGAATTTGATATGTTTATGATGGGAATGATTTGTCAGGTGCAGCGAACCCTTTACATCTGGCTCAAGGCCCTACTCTTTACTGTGAGCCCAGAACATCCAGGCACACAGGAGCTCTGTCCTGAGATTCACACGGTACCGGGAATCTGCAAGGTGTGCATAAGACTTCAGAAGTAATAGCAATTAACAGCTGGATTCAGTGAAAAGATGAAATGGCCACATTTTGAAAAAAAAGACAAATCATATGTATTGTAATTAGAAGCTCTGTATAATTGTGGATCAAGGACAAAACCGAATCATGCTCTACCCAATTTCCAGTCTTTAATTTTCAGTATCCCAGATTTTCACAATCTCTGAAACAAAGGCTCCAATCAGTCATTCAGATTCTCAGAAATGAAATAGTTTATAATCTCCATTTCCTCCCTTATTTTCCAGGTGACTGGGTAATTCAGATAAACCATGTGCAATGTTCATATAATCAAACGAATCAGCTCCTGTTTAAATAAATGAACTTTCATGAAATCAGCTCTGTGTAATATTACAGTAATATCGGCACTGTTTAAATGGGAAATTGAATTCACTGTGATTTTACCGGACCAAGCTCCTGTATGTCTTTCAGTATCTTATCCAGCTTTGGGACTCTGTAACCCATTTTCACAAAGGATTCCCACATCACCCTTCGAGCCCGAGATCCTTTCCCCATCACCAGATTGAGGAGAAGTTTGGAACTGTCCGCCCGGTTTCCCTTCTCCACGAGCTCAGTGACTTTCTGTAAAGAACAATAATGAATATATTGAAGAGCGGAGTGAATGACAAACACTGAGAAAGGGAGAGAAAACACCAGCTCAGTGATGGGATTTCCAGTTGTTTCAGCTGAGAACTCAGTCACGGGTCCTGATCCATAATGAACACGGACTGAAAATTCTCTTCACATCTCATTCCAGTCATTAACGGTAAACAAATATGGATAAACTAAGCTCGAAATCAAAAATATATTTCCAGGGCGTGAGGTCTGACTGAGAATCCAGAGTATTTCAATCTGATGAGTTCAGTGTCCAGCATGACATCAGGTTCCTGACTGACAATATTATTCACTTTTTTCTCACACGTCATTCCTGCTGCCTCACTTTGTGATTCAGTCAGAAATCCTGAGGAGATCAGGTAAATTCCTTTCTCTCTGAGATGGTGGTGAGTCTTTGGAACTCTCTTTCTGAAAGGGTGGTGGAAGCAGAGTCTTTGAATATTTCTAAGACAGAGGTAGATGGAGTCCAGGTAAGCAAGGGGGTGACAGGGTATCGGGGACAGGCGGAATGCAGATTTTAGGTTACCATCAAATTAGCCATGATGTTATTAAATAGCGGGGCAGTCTTGAGGGGCTGAACAGCCTACTCCTGCTCCTCGTGTGTCTGTAAATAAGACAGTGGTGAATCAGAACTCAGGTGGTAAGGACAGGATTATTTTGCCCATTAAGCTTTATAAATAGAAAAATGGGAATTTTAAAATGAAAATTGTCTGACAAATTAACATTTACTAGGCCCAATACCGAATGTTGATCGTGTCAGCAGAACAAGCCAATAATAAGCCAATAATAATAACACAGTAATAATGACAGTACAGTAGTAATAATAATAGTACAGGCCCTTCAGCGCAACATCAAGGGCCGAAGGGCCTGTACTGCGCTGTAATATTCTATGTTCTATAATGGTGAAAAATGTAATCACTTAATCATTTCCACTGAAAAACTCAAATGCCAGAAACAGAACTCTACTTTTTCCAAATTATTACCAGTATGAAAGTTCGCTAAGGAGAATTGGGGAGTTAGATAGTTTTCGACAGATAACAACATTCAGCTACAAGTAGGCGCAGTGGGGTGGGCGGTGGGCTTTCAAGACAGGAAGGTCAGTCAGTAATCGTGCTACTGAGACATTCTTGACTGGAGAAATTAAGCACCCTGGCCCCAAGTAAATTCCCTGCCTGATCTTTTTTCCAATTAAGTTGGAGGAATCCATTTTCATCAACTGAAGGAGGACAGTAAACAGGTTTTGTCTTTTACGTTTGATCTGATACCAGATTTCATTGGGTTCAGAGTTAATATTGAGGATTCTCCATGTTCACACAATACCACTGGGCTGTCATCCCTGATAGATCCATCTGGTGGGAATGTACATATCCAGGAATAGTGATGGAGGAGGTTGGAACGTTGTTTGATGCTGAGAGACACAGGATCATATTGATGTCAGGCTGTCGGTTTTTTTTATTCATCCGTGGGGCCTGGGCGTCACTGGCTGGCCACCATTTATTGCCCATTCCTAGTTGCCCTTGAGAAGATGGTGGTGAGCTGCCTTGTTGAAATGTTGCAGTCCACGTGCTGTAGGTTGATTCACAATGACGTTAGGGAGGAAATTCCAGGATTTTGACCCAGCGACTGCAAAGGAACAGCGACATATTTCCAAGTCAGGACTGTGAGTGGCTTGGAGGGAAACTTGCAGGTGGTGGTCTTCCTATGTACCTACGGCCCTTGTTGTTCTAGATGGAAGTGGTCGTGCATTTGGAAGGTGCGGTCTCAGGATCTTTGGTGAATTGCTGCAGTGCATCTTGTAAATAGTACACACTGCTGCTACTTAGCGTCGGTGGTGGAGGGATTGAATGTTTGTAGATGTGGTGCCAATCAAGCGGGCGGCTTTGTCCTGGATGGTGTCAAGCTTCTTGAGTGTTGTTGGAGCTGCATCCATCCAGGCAAGTGGGGAGCATTCCATCACACTCCTGACTTGTGCCTTGTAGTTGGTGGATGGCTTTGAGGAGTCAGGAGGTGAGTTACTCACCGCAGTATTCCGAGCTGTGTTTATGTGGTGAGTCCAGTTGAGTTTCTGGTCAATGGTAACCCCAAGGATGTTAACAGTGGTGGATTCAGTGATGTTTACACCATTGAATGTCAAGGGGCAGTGGTTAGAGTGTCTCTTATTGGTGATGGTCATTGCCTGGCATTGGTGTGGTGTGAATGTTACTTGGCACTTGTCAGTCTAAGCCTGGATATTGTCCAGATCTTACTGCATTTGAACATGGATTCCTTCAGTATCTGAGGAGTCACGAATGGTGCTGAACATTGTGCAATCATCGGCGAACATCCCCACTTCTGACCTTGTGACAGAGGGAAGGTCATTGATGAAGCAGCTGAAGATTGTTGGGTCTGGGACACTACTCTGAGGGACTCCTGCAGAGATGTCCTGGAGCTGGCATGGCTGACCCTCCATAACCACAACCATCTTCCTATGTTCAGGTATGACTCCAACCAGAGGAGTGTTTTCCCCGATACCCATTGATTGCAGGTTTACTAAGGCTCATTGATGCCATACTCGATCGAATGCAGCCTTGATGTCAAGGGTTGTCACTCACACCTCACGTCTGGAATTCAGCTCTTTCTTCTGTGTTTGAATCAAGGCTGTAATAAGGCCAGGAGCTGACCTGAGCGTCACTGAGTAGGTTATTGCTGAGCAGGTACTGCTTGATAGCACTGGTGATGACCCCTTCCATCACTTTACTGATAATCAAGAGTAGACTGGATGATAATTCGCTGGGTTAGATTTGTCCTGCTTTTTGTATACAGCACATACCTGGGCAATTTTCCACATTGTCAGGTAGATGCCAGTGCTGTAACTGTACTGGAAGAGTTTGGCTAAGGGAGCGGCAAGTTTTGGAGCAGAAATCTTCAGTACTATTGCCGGAATGTTATCAGGGCCCATTGCCTTTGCAGTATCCAGTGCCTCCAACCTTTTCTTGATATCACGTGGAGTGAGTCGAATTGGCTGGGGACTGGCATCTGAGATGCTGGGGACCATTGAGGAGGCTGAGATGGATCATCTACATGACACTTCTGGCTGAAGATTGCAGCGAATGCTTCAGCCTTATCCTGGGCTCTTGCATGATTGAGAATGGGGATATTTGTGGAGCCCCCTTCTCCAGTGAGTTGTCCAATTGTCCACCGCCCATTCTTGACTGGATGTGGAAGGACTGCAGAGCTTAGACCTGTTCCGTTGGTGGTGGGATCGCTTAGCTCTGTCGATCACTTGCTGTTTTTGCAATTTGTCATGCAAGTAGTTTGGTAGCTTCTCCAGGTTGACACCTCATTTTTAGGTATGCCTGATGCTGCTTCTAGCATGCCCGCCTGCAGTCTCCATGATCCCCTGGCTTGATGGTCATGGTTGAGTGGGGAATGTGGTGGGCCATGGGGGTTACAGATTGTGCTGGAGTACAGTTCCACTGCTGCCGATGGCCAAAAGCTCCTCATGGATGCCCAGTCTTAAGTTGCTAGATTGTTTCAAAGTCTGTCCCATTTAGCATTGAGTTAGTGCCACACAACTTGATGGGGGTTATTCTTAATGTGAAGGTGGGACTTTGTCTCCACAAGGACTGTGCGTTGGTCACTCTTACTGATACTGTCATGGGCAGATCTGCAGCCAGCAGATTGGTAACGATGAGGTCAAGTATGTTTTTCCTCTTGTTGCTTCCTTCACAACCTGCTGCAGACCCAGTCTCGCAGTTCTATCCTTCAGGACCCGACCAGCTCAATCAGGAGTGCTGCTACCGAGCCACTATTGGTGGTGGAGAATGAAATCCTGCACCCAGAGTACATTTTGTGCTCTTGCCAACCTCAGTGCTTCATCCAAGTGTTGTTCAACATGGGGCAGTGCTGACTCATCAGCCGGAGGAGGATGATACGTGGCAACCAGTAAGAGATTTCCTTGCCTGTGTTTAACCTGAAGCCATGAGACTTCCTAGGGTCCTGAGTCGATGTTAAGGACTCCCAGGGCAATTTCCTCCCGACTGTATACCACTGTGCCGCTCTGCTGGGTCTGTCCTGCAGGTGGGACAGGACATATCCAGGGATGGTCTGGGGTGTTATCTGTAAGGTCTGACTCTGTGAGAATGACTATGTCGGGCTATTGCTTGACTAATCTGTGAGACATCCCTCCCAATTTTGGCAGTAGCTCCAGATGCTAATAAGGACGACTTTGAAGGGTCGACAGGACTGTTTGTTTTGTTATCTTTTCCAGTGCCGAGCTCAATGCCGGGTGGTCCATCCGGTTTCATTTCTTTGGAGCGATTGAGTGGCTTGCTAGGCCATTTCAGAGGGCAGTTGAGAGTCAACCACATTGCTGTTGCTCTGGAGTCCACAAATAGCCCAGACCGGGTAAGGATGGCAGATTTATTTGCTGAAAGGACATTAATGAACCAGGTGGGTTTTTCTGACAATCGACAATGATTTCATGGTCATCAGTAGACTCTCAATTCCAGATATTTTTGATCGAATTCAAATATCACCAACTGCCGTGGCGGGATTCGAATCCAAGTCCCCCAGAACATTACCTGGGTTTCTGGATTAATAGTCCAGCGATAATACCACTAGGCCATCGCCTTCCCTGGCTTGACTAGTCTGTGGGATGGGCTTTATAAGATTTGTTACAAATGTGAGTGAGGACCTTTTAGGGTCGACTGGGCATGTGACCAAATCCAGTGTACGGTGGTCCACCCAGATTATCCTTATTGTAGTTGTTTTGCCTCTTTTTCAAGGCAATTTCAAAGGGGTATGAAGAGTTAGCCATGTTGTTGTACATCTGCAGCCACATACAGGCTGAGTCAGGATGGCAGGTTTCCTTCAATAAAGAGCTATCACTGCCACAGTGAGATCAAAGCTCTGCCCCGAAGGAATTGGTGGCTTTGGACCTTCAGTTCTCAAAGCTCCCCACCTCTGAGGCTTCCTTAACCTCATGCCTGGGACTAGTGTAGACTAATGACAGGCATTTTATTGGTCAATAACTTCATTTTCAGTGCAGCATATGACTCCTTGTATGCTCCTCCATAATTATCCTCAACACCGGTGCTCCACAAGGCATGTCCTCAGCCCCTTATTATACTCTTTATACACCGATGTGTGGCCATATTTCCCTCCAACTCAATTTTCAATTTTTCTAATGACACCGCTGCTGTGGGTTGGATCTAAAATAACGGTGAGACGTAGTGCAGGGAAGAGATAAAGTATCTGGTGAAATAGTGCAAAAATCATCTTTCCCTCAATGTCAACAAAACAAAGGAGATAGTCATCGACTTCAGGAAGCGTAGTGCAGGACATGCCCCTGTCTACATCAACGGTGAAGTAGAAATGGTCGAGAGCTTCATGTTTCTAGGTGTCCTAATAGCTCGCCAGCGTTGTTGCACCAAGTTGAACACCATTCCACAGACATACACCCTTCTTCAGACTTGACGTAACAACAAGTATGCTCATGTGATGCTGGACCTTCAGCTTTGTGACACCCATGGACAGAATTCCAAACCAGCTGTTTGCAGAGAAGGATATATCCTCAAAACAGCCAAACTTCAGAGAGGTAAACTTAACCTCAGGTGACTTCCAATCTTCAGATTCCAGAGAGGTAGAAACTGCAATGGCTCTCAGCTGCTTCTGAAAACAAAACTAAAAACTGAAATGCTCTGTGAAAATTAGCTGTCCCGAGCCACATGACCTGTCAATCACCCCCATTCAAGCCCCACTCAGCAATCCCAAGGGACCATTAGAACCATAGAACACTGCATTAGTTGAGGTTCAAATCAATATGACATCAATTTTACTGCCTCAGTAACAATACAGCACACCGGTTACAGACAACACGGTGCTGACAAAACATTCTGCAGAGAAACATTTTTTAAATTCATTTCTGGGACATGGTTGTCCAACAATCTTTCCTGGTCCCTCTATGCTGACGCTATAGCTAAGAAAACCCACTAATACCTCTACTTTCTCAAGAGGTTAAGGAAATTTGGCATGTCCATTTTAACTCTCACAAATTTCTACCATAGAAAACATCCCTTCTGATTTAATCACAGCTTGGTATGGCTCCTGATCTGACTGACCAAGACCGCAGGAAACTACAAACGGTTCTGAACGTAGCCCAGTCCAACACGCAAACCAGCCTCCCATCCATTGACTCTCTCTACGCTTCCCGCTGCCTCAGAAAAGCAGCTAGCATAAGTAAGGATCCTATCGACCTCTGACATACTCTCTTCCACTTTCTTCCTTCGGGAAAAAGATACAAAAGTCTGAGATCACGTACCAACTGACCTTTGAATGGACCTACTCTATGTTAAACTGATCTTTCTCTACACCCTAGCTATGACTGTAACACTATATTCTGCATGCTCTCCTTTCCTTCTCTCCTATGTACTCTATGAACAGTATGTTTTTTTTCATAGTGTGTGAGCAACAATACTTTTCACTGTATCCCAATACACGTGACACTAATCATTCAAATCAAAGATGATGATCTCGACAGAACCTGCTATTTTACTATCATTTGTTAATAGGTCCTGAAAGTTTGGTAATGTTATAAATAATCTAAACTCATTTTCTTCCATTTACCCGATGTTCTTGTCCATTGAAAATCCACTCATCTTTCAACAATGAGCTGACTCCACCCACCCCTTCTTCAATCGCCTGTGCGAGTCTGTCCCGGTAGAATTTTGTCAATTGGAACAGTTTGTAATTATCGCACTGCCAGGAATTCAGGGATTGTGGAGTTTGAATCTATAAATACAAATGGAGAAAAATAAACACATTTCTGTCATTGAATTTCTATCCATGCCGGTCTGCCTTCTCTTCCAGGAAGCAACTGGAACCTCCTGTGAACCACATCATCAGATACCTTCTTGAAATCCAGAAACATTCAGTGAAAGCATATTTGACCATACTCCTTATAACCACCTTTATCCCAAATCCATTCACACCCATTGTTAACAAGAGGCTGTCAATTTCAAATATAAAATCAACATTTTCTTTCAAACACTCACGAGATGTCAGGTTTGTTGGCAAGGCCAGAATTTGTTGTGAATTCTTCATTGCTATTGGAAAGGGTGAGACACCGTCTTGAACCGCTGCAATGTACCTGGTGCATGTACACTCACAGTGATATTGGGAAGGGAATGCCAGGACTTCTAACCAGTGACAGTGAATGAATGGAAATATAGTTCCAAGGAAGGATGGTGTGTGGATTGGAGTCTGAACATTGGAAGTCACCTGAGATTAAATTTACCTCTCTAAATTTTGGCAGTTTAGAGGATATATCCTTCTCTGCAAACAGCTGGCTTGGATTTCTGTCCATAGGTGTTACAAAGCTGAAAATACTGAAATTTGCAGTATTCTCATGTATCTGCTGTCCTTGCCCTTCCAGTGTGGCAGAAGGGGACTTGGAGAAATGCAGTACATCCGATAATCAATGCACATTGCTGCCACGATGCATCAATTGCAAAGGGATCAAGGTGGTGGATGTGTTACGGTCCAGGCCAAAGACTGCAAAGTGTTTTGTGAAGTTGTCCGAGACCCTACGTTTTACATTTGACTTTGATCATTGATGAGCATAAGGTGTTTCACTTATGATTTAAGTGACCCACTCGGAAGCTCCAGCAAAGTTTGTTTAAGAACACAGTTAGAATGTAACAAAAATAATTAGCATAACTTTTACCAATTGCAAGATTTAAACACAACACATTGCAGCTCCTCACAGTGAGCCATCGTTGTTGCACCAAGTTGAACACCATTCCACAGGCATACACCCTTCTTCAGACTTGACGGAGCAACAAGTATGCTCACGTGATGCTGGATATTCAGCTTTGTGACACCCATGGACAGAATTCCAAACCAGCTGTTTGCAGAGAAGGATATATCCTCAAAACAGTCAAACTTCAGAGAGGTAAACTTAACCTCAGGTGACTTCCAATCTTGAGATTCCAGAGAGGTAGAAACTGCAATGGCTCTCAGCTGCTTCTGAAAACAAAACTAAAAACTGAAATGCTCTGTGAAAATTAGCTGTCCCGAGCCACATGACCTGTCAATCACCCCCATTCAAGCCCCACTCACTTTGTCACAAAAGAATACAGAAAGGGGGATTGACACTGTTCAGTGCAGCAAAGAACAAGAATGCAAAAGAATGTTGCCTGCCCGGTGCCAGTCTGACGGCAAACAGTGGGTCTGAGACTTTTATTCTCAACTTAAATAAACAATAGCTGATAAAAGACAGTAAAAACAGATAGCATGAGTTTTATAATTATTTAAACAAGAAAAGAGCAGGTACAGTGGGTGTTGGTCCTGTGTAGAGTGAGAATTGGGAGTTAATAGAAGATAATAAAATAGCAGATGAAGTGAACAAATATTTTGCTGCTTTATTCACACTGGAGGATACAAACAACATTCAGTAATAGGTGTAAATCAAGATGTTGAAGGGAGAGAGGAACTTGAAGAAGTTACAATCACTGGGAGGATTGGTACGGAGCAAACTGCAGGAACTGTGGACTGACAAATCTCCAGCTCCTGATTAACTTCATCCCAGGATCTTAAAGAGGTGGCTAATGAGGTAGTAGATGCGTTGCTGTTAATTTCCTAACATTCCCTAGCTTCTGGAAAGGTTCCATCAGGTGAAGGACCAGTAAATTTAACCCACGTATTCAATAAGGGATGGAGGCAGAAAACAGGGAACTATAGGCCAGCTAGTTTGACGCCTGTTGTGGTAAGGCGTACAAATCGATCATTAAGAAGATTACAGACGGGTACTTGAAAAACTCAAGGAAATTTGAAAAAGTCAGTATGGTTTTGCGCAAAGCAAGTTGTGTTTAACTGATTTATTGGCATTCTTTGAAGGAGTAATGTGCTCTGTAGATAAAGCAGAGCCTGCAGACACGCTGCACTTGGATTTCCAGAGGCCATTTGCTAAGGTGCCATGTCAATGTTTAGTGGAAAATAAAAGCTCACAGTTTAGGGGGTAACATATTAGTATTGATAGAAGATTGGCTGGCTGGCAGAAAACACAGAATATTTATGAATGGGTGTTTTTCTGACTGGCAGGATGAGACAAGTGGAGTCCCGCAGGGGTCTGTGCTGGGGCTTCAACTTGTTGCACCTTATATCAATGAAATAAATGAAGTGAAGGCATCATGGCTAAATTTACAGAAGACACAAAGATTGATAGGAAAGTATGTTGTGAAGGACACAAGGAGCAGGATTTTCCTGCCGCACTCGCCCCAATGCCGGAAATTCCTGCCAGAGGTCAATAGACCTTTGCATGGTCCATGTCCCGCCTGCTACCATTACTGTGGCAGGCAGGACGGGAAAACTCCGCCAAAGGAGGTTGCGCATGGGTGAGTGAGTGGGTAAAATCTGGCAGATAGAGTATTATGTGAGAAAATGCGAAGTTGTTTGCTTTGGCAGGAAGAATAAGAAAGCAGAGTATTATTAAGCAGGAGAATGACTGCAAAATTCAGAGCTGCAGACATGAGTCACAAGAAGTTAACATGTAGGTGCAGCAAGTAATTAAGGCTAATGGAATGCTATCCTTTATTACGAAGGGAATTTAACTTCGAAAGGATATTATGCCTCAGCTATACAGGGCTTTGGTAAGAGCAGATCTCGAATATTGCATGCGGTTTTTGGGCTCCTTATTTCAGAAAGGAAGAAAATGCATTGGAGGTGATTCAGAGGAAGTTAACTGGACTGATACATGAATGAGCGGGCTGTCTTCTGAGGAAAGGTTGTATAGACTGGGATTGTTTCCACTCGAGTTCAGAAAAGTGAGCAGTGACTGAACTGAAGTATTTAAGATGCTGAAGAGTATTCACAACAAGGACATGAAAAGGATTTTTCATCTTGTGGGCAAGTCCAGAACTAGTGGGCACTGTTTTAAAATTAGGATCTGCCTTTTTAGGTCAAAGATTAAGAGATTCTCTGAGAGCTGATGTGCCCCTCTGGAGCTCTCTGCCTGAGAAGAGGTTGGAGGTGGGGTCATTAAATATTTTAAATTGGAGGTGGGTACATTCTTGTTCTGCAACCAAACCAAAGGTTATTGAGGATAGATGGGAATGTGGGTTTCAAAACACTAATAGATCAGTGAGTTTATTCTCCCGACCCCGCCACATCTGCCCAACACCAGCCTTCAGCACATTGTTCACTACTCCACCAATCATGGATTACTTCTCTTGTTCATTAGCTGCTGATACTCTCACTAGTCGGCCTATCAGCAGCAAATGGGGGAGAGAAACAAGCTCTGAATCTTGAATTGGAACTCAGCTGTTTGACAACAATTTGAAAACTGCCTCTGGGGCCGCGTAGAGGATCTTCGCGGGTCACACCCGGACCCCGCGCCGAACCTTGGACAAACCTGCTCCAGATGCTCAATCACTCCCACTTTCTACTCAGTCCCTGTCCCGTTTCCTCTTTCTGTGTGAGCTGCAGATAGGACAGAAATTATACTTGTATTGTTTTGTGATCCTACCTGTGTCCATGCTCATTCTTGTTGAAGGTGTTGGATATTCTCCCTTGTTTGAACCTTCAGCCATGATATTGACAGATGTTCTCTGATTCTGAGACTCTGGAATGAGGATAATATCAATGTCAGGATCAGATGTAAATATTAAAATCAGAAGCAGAGCATTGAGATCTTTACTGGTGCGTCAGATATATTTCAGAATATTACAATCTCTTGTTACCACAATATTAGTAGTAGTAGACTTCAGTGTTCACCAAGGAGAGGGGCCATGTTTTTGAGGAAGAGAAGGTGTTACAGGCTAATAGGCTGGAGGAAATAGATGTTCGGAGGGAGGATATCCTGGTAGTTTTGAACAAACTGAAGGTCGATAAGTCCCCTGGGCCTGATGAAATGTATCCTAGGATTCTTTGGGAGGCAAGGGATGAGATTGCAGAGCCTTTGGCTTTGATCTTTGGGACCTCGCTGTCCACGGGGATAGTGCCAGAGGACTGGAGAATGGCGAATGTTGTTCCTCTGTTTAAGAAAGGGAATAGAAATGACCCTGGTAATTATAGACCGGTTAGTCTTACTTCGGTGGTTGGTAAATTGAAGGAAAAGATCCTTCGGGATGGGATTTACGGCCATTTAGAAAGATGATGATTAATCCGGGATAGTCAGCACGGATTCGTGAAGGGCAAGTCGTGCCTCACAAATTTGATTGAATTTTTTGAGGAGGTAACTAAGTGTGTTGATGAAGGTAGGGCAGTTGATGTCAGATACATGGATTTTAGTAAGGCGTTTGATAAGGTCCCCCATGGTCGGCTTATGATGAAAGTGAGGAGGTGTGGGATAGAGGGAAAGTTGGCCGATTGGATAGGTAACTGGCTGTCTGATCGAAGACAGAGGGTGGTGGTGGATGGAAAATTTTCGGATTGGAGGCAGTTTGCTAGCGCAGTGCCACAGGGATCAGTGCTTGGTCCTCTGCTCTTTGTGATTTTTATTAATGACTTAGAGGAGGGGGCTGAAGGGTGGATCAGTAAATTTGCTGATGACACCAAGATTGGTGGAGTAGTGGATGAGTTGGAGGGCTGTTGTAGGCTGCAAAGAGACATAGATAGGATGCAAAGCTGGGCTCAAAAATGGCAAATGGAGTTTAACCCTGATAAATGTGAGGTGATTCATTTTGGTAGGACTAATTTAAATGTGGATTACAGGGTCAAAGGTAGGGTTCTGAAGACTGTGGAGGAACAGAGAGATCTTGGGGTCCATATCCACAGATCTCTAAAGGTTGCCACTCAAGTGGATAGAGCTGTGAAGAAGGCCTATAGTGTGTTAGCTTTTATTAATGGGGGTTGGAGTTTAAGAGCCGTGGGGTTATGCTGCAACTGTACAGGACCTTGGTGAGACCACATTTGGAATATTGTGTGCAGTTCTGGTCACCTCACTATAAGAAGGATGTGGAAGCGCTGGAAAGAGTGCAGAGGAGATTTACCAGAATGCTGCCTGATTTGGACGGTAGGTCTTATGAGGAAAGGTTGAGGGAGCTCGGGCTGTTCTCTCTGGAGCGGAGGAGGCTGAGGGGAGACTTAATAGAGGTTAATAAAATGATGAAGGGGATAGATAGAGTGAACATTCAAAGACTATTTCCTCGGGTGGATGGAGCTATTACAAGGGGGCATAACTGTAGGGTTCATGGTGGGAGATATAGGAAGGATATGAGAGGTAGGTTCTTTACGCAGAGAGTAGTTGGGGTGTGGAATGGACTGCCTGCAGTGAGAGTGGAGTCAGACACTTTAGGAACATTGAAGCGGTTATTGGATAGGCACATGGAGCACACCAGGATGATAGGGAGTGGGATAACTTGATCTTGGTTTCAGATAAAGCGCGGCACAACATTGTGGACGAAGGGCCTGTTCTGTGCTGCACTGTTCTATGTTCTATCTATATAGACGCGGCACGGTGGCTCAGTGGTGAGCACTGCTGCCTCACAGCACCAGGGACCCGGGTTCACTCCCCGGCTTGGGTCACTGTCTGTGCAGAGTCTGCACAGTCTGCACTCCAAAGATGTGCAGGATCGGTTTCTTGAGAGCCTGTGAACCGGTACAATTTACGGCTGCATGGGCGGCACAGCAGTTAGCACTGCTGCCTCACAATGCCAGGGAACCGGGCTCAATTCCGGCCTCGGGTGACTGTGTGGAGTTTGCACATTCTCACTGTGTCTGTGTGGCTTTCCTCCGGGTGCTCTGGTTTCCTCCCACAGTCCAAAGATGTGCGGGTTAGGTTGCTTGTGTAACATAATCTGACTGAGAAAATGCCGTCAAATAAAGAAAGACAAAGTAGTGGAGCAGACAAATCTTATCCTAACCTGCAGATTCTGTGCTTCCATGTAGAGTCTGCTCGTTTTCTCTTTGTAAATTCATTGCTACCAAACGTGATGTTGTTCCTGGTTTTCTTTCAGCAAATCACACTTCAGTAATTGGAGCTGATCTTTGTAATTTGAGATTTGTATGACATCTCGATGGGCAAAATGGCTTCCTGTTGTGCTGGAATGACTCTGACTGTCTCCGTCCTCCGACTGGAAGATGCTATTTGGAAAATAGATCATTGAGCCAGTTTAAAAACTCTGAACTATGAATAAAGTTAGTTACAAACAATTTGTAATTAATTGCTGTCATTGAGTTCAATAGGAGTTCATGCCTCTCGAATGAATCACTGGGTTTCTTCCTGAAACTGTGTCAAAACCCCATCGAATTTCTCATGTTTGGGCTTTCAAACAAGAGCCAGTGTCAGATGTTTCAATGCAGGATTTGATAACTTAAAAGGTGAACACATTAACCATTTAACTGCTGAATGAAAGTGTGGTTGCACAGAGAGAAATTTATTTCCCCAGGCTCACTCATATTATGAAACTGGATCTTATTCACTCCAGCTGCCTGTCGACCCTGCATCCTGTGCTCACTGACTGACATTGGGAATCAGTTCAGAAATGTCTCGATTTTAAAGTTCTCATTCTCATGTTCAATTTTCTGAATGATCTCACTCCTTCCGATCTCTTTAACATTCTCCAATGCTGTGACCATTCAAAGTTTCAGCATTCTTTCAATTCTGCATCCCTCATTTCTTTCATCCCTCCATTGTCAGCCGTGCCTTCATCTGCCTGGGTCTTGAGCTCCAGAATCTATTCCCTTCTATCCCTTAAAAATCTTTATAAAATCTGCCTCTTTTATCAAGCTTTTACTCACCTGTCCAGTCAGGACAATAAGACAATAAACTTGCCTGATTTTGCGCCAGTGAAGGACTTTGGAATATTTTATAACGTTAAAGGAGCTATATAAATGCAAATTGCTTTTGTTGAAATAAAAGCAAAATACTGTGGATGCTGGAATCTGAAACAAAGGGTGGCACGGTGGCTCTGTGGTTAGCACCACTGACTCACAGTGCCAGGGATCCGGGTTCTATTCCCGGCTTGGGGCACTATGTGGGGACTCTGCACGTTCTACCAGTGTTTCCCTGGGTTTACTCTGTTGCTCTGGTTTCCTCCCACAGTCCAAAAGACGTGCTGCTTAGGTGCAATGGCTATGCTAAAACTCTCCCTCAATGTCACCCGAACAGGTGGCGGAGTGTGGCGACTAGGGGATTTTCACAACAACTTCATTGCAGTGTTAACATAAGCTTACTTGTGACACTCACAAATACACTTAAACTAAAGTGCTGGAAAATCTCAGCAGGTCTGACAGCATGTGCGGAGAGTGAATAGAATCAATGACCCTCAGTAGAGCTGACCATGGTCCTTGCGAGCATTCCCATCGGTGAAATGGCGCTAGTGGCGACAGGTTCTGAACTTTTGCACAAGACAAACAGATCGCCGCTCTCTCCTCGATTTGGGAATCGAGCCCTGACCACCATAAATAATTTCTTTAATAACTCAGCTTTCCTTTGGAAACTTGACTTACGATATTTTATAGTATGTCTGGCTGACTGTGAGAAATGGAATCCCGGTATGAGGCCCAAAAATCATTCTTAGTGGTTGATTATCCATTAATTAAGTAAATTTCCTTCCACATCGGCATTGGCCTAATTCTGAAAATGATTCCCGAAGCTTCTTTTTGTGTGTGTGCTTCGTTCATTTCTGCTTTGTTCAAGGAGTTGATGCAAAAGCTATCGGCTTCTCTTTCCCATCGGGCATTACGTGAGAAACTACTGCCTCCATCCCATACCATGATGCGTTACATGACAATTGCAAAGGTAAATTCGGATTCAAGTGTGTCAGGACTTCTGACTTTACTGGTGCCTCTTTAGCTTGTATGAAGGTTTTCTCACACGGACCCACCCATTTCCATTTCCTGTCACGACACAAAAGGTTGTGCAAAGGTTTAAGAATAGTCGCTAGATTAGTGACAAACCTTTCGTAAATAATACTTGAATAAGACCAAAGGAGAACTAAGATGATTGATGTTGAGGTGCGGGTGCCTCAGTAATGGCTTTGACTTTTGAAGGCAATTTGTGCAGTCTCTTTGCATCTATGACATGACCCAGATAGTCAACAGAAGATTGGAAAAAAATCACATTTATCTTTCCGTACTCTTAATCCGTGATCTTCTAGTCTCTGGAGTGCGGCATCTAGGTTGTGGAGATGTTCTTCCTCATTCTTTCCAGTGACTTAGACATCACCTGTGAAACACTGGACTCTTTCTCATCTGCTTCGAACTTGATCCATGGAACATTGGAACAACACAGGTGCAGACGTGATACCAAATGGAAGTCTTGTATATCTGAATAGCCCTTGGTGTGTCACAATAGTCAAATATTGTTGTGAATCTGGATCCACATTCATCTGGAGATAAGCATGACTAAGATCAATTTGACTAAAGTGTTGCCTTTAGCCAAACCAGTGAATAAATCCATCTTCCCCCATCAGTACAACAGCTGTTAGCTCTGGGATCGGGCATTTCCCAAGAGTTATCATTAACTCTCTACATCAGATGTGACACAGACAGCTGCCCAGTGAAATCCAGTGAGTCCCACAGATCTCCACAACCTGGTTCCAGGTGGGATCATGTTCACTGAGACTCCACACTGGCTAATCCCATTGGTTAAAGATTTACTCCCAATGCAGGGTGAAACCAGACTGATTCCCGTGGTAGAGAATATTCTCAAGGGAAATGTGGAGTTTGGTGATCAATGGTGAATTAAATGATCCTTCACTTGGTTTCTGACAGCCTGGCAGGTTTGTATTATGTTAAAATGTACATATGATCTGTTTGATTTGACGGAGTTTTGATATTAAGCTCTGGTAATTTATGAATTATATCTCTACACTTATACATTCTAAGTGGATATGGTTCCTCTGGACAGTCACACTCTCCATGAGATGTGTGCCCTGATTGAAGCTCCAATTTGAATATAGTTACCATATTACTCATTGCGTCAGCACATGATCAATGAACACTGTAGGAGGTGAAAATAGTTCCCACTCTTCGACTAATATGAACACTGATGTATAATATTGTAATTAATAAAGGTATCATTAAATCAGGTCATATGGTTTGAACTGAAGAACAAGAAAGGGATAATCACATTTCTGGGAGTATAACATCTGCCCCAGACAGTTCTGCCTATATCGTTGGCACCACGTAGGTGCCACCGATATAGGCAGAACAGGAACAGAGGTTCTGCAGAGGGAATATGAAAAGCTGGGAGCCAAATTAAAAAGCAGAACCAACAAGGTGGTAATCTCTGGATTACCACCTGAGCCACAAGCGAATTGGCGTAGGGTCAATAAGATTAAGGAGGTAAATGCGTGGCTCAAAGATTGGTGTGGGAGGAATGGGTTTGAATTCATGGGACATTGGCACCAGTATTGGGAAGATGGGACCTGTTCAGATGGGATGGTCTTCATCTGAATCGTGCTGGGACCAGAGTCCTGGCGAATCGTAGAACCAGGGCTGTAAATAGGGCTTTAAACTAAATAGTGGGGGGTGGGTGGGTTCAGGGGTATGGGGAATTACAAAATCAAAGGTAAGGAGAGGGTACGAGTGAGGGTTAATGATGAGGACATTCATCTCGTTAAAGGAGTCAAGGGCTCAGGCAGAGTAAAAAAGGTGACAAACACAAGAAGGGAGGTGGTCAACATACTGCAAGGAGATGGTCTGGGGAAGGATAACCAGTTTGCGACAGGTAGGGACAGAGCGTGCAATCAAAAGAATGCACTAACAAATCGGGTCCATATAAAGGCTAGCATAAAGACACTTTACCTGAATGCACGTAGCATTCGAAACAAAGTGAATGAGTTGTTGGAACAAATCGGTACAAATGGGTATGATCTAGTGGCCATTCCAGAAACGTGGTTGCAGGGTGACCAGGACTGGGAACTGAATATCCAAGGGTATCAGACATTTCGGAAGGATAGACAGGAAGGAAAAGGAGGTGGGGTAGCTCTGTAAATTAAAGATAACATCAGGGCGGAAGTGAGAGACGATATAGGCTTTCAGGAGCAGAATGTGGAATCGTTGTGGGTGGAGATAAGGAATAGTAAGGGGAGAAAGTCACTGGTGGGTGTGGTCTATAGGCCCCCAAATAATAACTTTGAGGTGGTTCGGGCTATAAACAAGCAAATAATGGATGCGTGCAAAAACGGAACAGCAATAATCATGGGGGATTTTAACCTGCACATTGATTGGTTGACTCAAGTCGGACGCGGTGGACTTGAGGAAGAGTTCTTAGAATGCTGTCGGGATAGTTTCCTCGAACAGTATGTTACAGAACCTACGAGGGAGCGAGCTACCTTGGATCTGGTCCTGTGTAATGAGACAGGTAAAATTAATGATCTTCTTGTGAGGGATCCTCTTGCAATGAGTGATCACAATATGGTTGAATTTCTAATACAAATGGAGGGTGAGAAAGTAGGGTCCCAAACCAGTGTCCTCTGCTTGAATAGAAGGGAGTACAATAGGATGAGGGCAGAATTGGCTAATGTAGACTGGGAGCGCAGACTAGTTGGTCGGACAGCTGAGCAACAGTGGCGGATTTTTAAGGAGATTTTTCTCAGTACTCAGCAAAAATATATTCCTGTGATAAAAAAGGAATGTAAGAAAAGGGATAACCAGCCATGGATAACTAAGGAAACAAAGGAGAGTATTAAATTAAAAACCGATGCACACAGAGTGGCCAAAACTCGTGGGGAATTAGAAGATTGGGAAAGCTTTAAAAAACAACAAAGAACGACTAAGAAAGCGATAAATAAAGGAAAGATAGATTGTGAAACTAAACTAGCACAAAATATAAAAACTGATAGTAAAAGTTTTTACAAATATATAAAAAGGAAAAGAGTAGCTAAAGGAAATGTTGGACCCTTAGAAGACGAGAAGGGGGATTTAATAATGGGAAACGAGGAAATGGCCGAGGCCTTAAACAAGTTTTTTGTGTCGGTCTTCACGGTAGAGGACACAAATAGCTTACCGAAAATTGATGGTCATGGGACTGTAGGGGGTGAGGTCCTTCAAACGATTACGATTACTAAAGAGGTAGTGCTTGGTAGGCTAATGGGACTAAAGGTAGACAAGTCCCCGGGCCCGGATGGAATGCATCCCAGGGTACTGAAAGAAATGGCAGAAGTAATAGCAGATGCGTTGGTTGTAATTTATCAAAATTCGCTGGATTCTGGGGAAGTGCTGGCTGATTGGAAAACAGCTAATGTGACGCCACTGTTCAAAAAAGGAGGTAGACAAAAGGCGGGTAACTACAGGCCGGTTAGCTTAACGTCCGTAGTTGGGAAATTGCTGGAATCCATCATTAAAGAAGAAATAGCAGGACACCTGGAAAAAAATGGTTTGATCAAGTAGACGCAGCATGGATTCATGAAGGGAAAGTCGTGTTTGACGAATTTACTGGATTTTTATGAAGATGTAACGAGTGCAGTTGACAGAGGGGAACCGGTGGATGTGGTGTTTTTGGATTTCCAGAAGGCGTTCGATAAGGTGCCTCACAAAAGGTTGCTGCCGAAGATTAGGGTACAGGGAGTTGGGGGTAAAGTGTTAGCGTGGATTGAGGATTGGCTATCTAACAGGAAGCAGAGAGTTGGAATAAATGGGTGCTTTTCTGGTTGGCAGTTGGTGACTAGTGACGTGCCGCAGGGATCGGTGCTGGGGGCTCAACTGTTTACCATATACATAGACAATCTGGAGGAGGGGACCGAATGTAGCGTAACAAAGTTTGCGGATGATAGAAAGATGAATGGGAAAGCGAATTGTGTGGAGGATGCGGAAAGTCTGCAGAGAGATTTGGATAGGCTAAGTGAGTGGGCGAGGATCTGGCAGATGGAGTATAACGTTGACAAGTGTGAGGTTATCCACTTTGGAAGGAATAATAGTAAAATGGACTATTATTTAAATGGTGAAAAATTACAACATGCCACTGTGCAGAGGGACCTGGGGGTCCTTGTGCATGAATCGCAAAAACTCAGTTTGAGGGTGCAGCAGGTGATCAAGAAGGCAAATGGAATGTTGGCCTTTATCGCGAAGGGGATGGAGTTCAAAGCAGGGAGGGCTTGCTGCAATTGTACAGGGTACTGGTGAGGCCGCAACTGGAGTACTGTGTGCAATTTTGGTCCCCTTATTTGCGGAAGGATGTGTTGGCCTTGGAGGGAGTACAGAGAAAGTTCACCAGGTTGATACCGGAGATGAGGGGGTTAGCTTATGAGGAGAGATTGAGTAGATTGGGCCTGTACTCGTTGGAGTTTAGAAGACTGAGGGGAGATCTTATAGAGACATATAAGATAATGAAGGGGCTAGACAGGGTAGAGGCAGAGAGATTCTTTCCACTTCGAAAGGAAACAAAAACTAGAGGACACAGCCTCAAAATAAGAGCGAGTCAGTTTAGGAGAGTTGAGGAGGAACTTCTTCTCTCAGAGGGTAGTGAATCTCTGGAATTCTCTGCCCATTGAAGCAGTGGAGGCTACCTTGTTAAATATGTTTAAGTGACAGGTTGATAGATTGCTGATCAATAAGGGAATTAAGGGTTATGGGGAGCAGGCGCGTAAGTGGAACTAAACCATTATCAGATCAACCATGATCTTATTGAATGGCAGGGCAGGCTCGAGGGGCTAGATGGCCTACTCCTGCTCCTATTTCTTATGTTCTTCTGCTCTTAAAAGAAAGTCAATGAGCAAATATGTAGTGAAATTGCTGAGAAGAATGTATTCAAGAGGTGGCTCAATATTGTAATTGGGGCGAATGGGATCAAAGGTTAGAGGGAGAAAGCAGGCTTAGGCTATTGAGTTGGATGATCAGCCATGATCGGAATGAATGGCGGAGCAGGCTTGAAGGGCCAAATTGCCTTCTCCTGCTCCTATCTTCTACATTTCAATGCATAGAACATAGAACAGTACAGCTCAGGAAAAGGCCCTTCAGCCCATAATGTTGTGTTAAAGATGATGCCTAATCCCTTCTGCCTGCCCTTGGTTCAAGCATATCCCTCTCTTCTTTGCATATTCATGTGCTTCTCTAAAAGCCTGTTAAATGCCCCTGTCGAATCTGCCTCCACCACCACACCTGGCAATTCGTTCCAAACACCTCCCGCTGCCACCAATGGCAGCGCGTTCCAGATACCTGCCTCTCTCTGTGTGAAAAACTTGCCACTCACATCTCCTTTGAATATTCCCCCTCTCACGTTGAGTGCATGCCCCCTAGTCGTAGACATTTGAACTCTGGATAGAAAGTTCTGACTGTCAACCCGATCATCATTTTATAGGTTTCTATCAGGTCTCTCCTCAGCCTCTGCCCCTGCAGAGAAAAGAACCCCAGTTTGTCCAGCCTCTCCTTATAGCTCATACCCTCCAATCTAGGCAGCATTCTGGTAAACCTCTTCTGCAACCTCTACAAAGCCTCCACACCCTTCCTGTAATGTGGCAACCAGAACTGAATGCAAGACTCAAAGTGCAGCCCAACCAAAGTTTTATAAAGCTGCAACATGACATCCTAACTCTTGAACTCAATGCCCTGACCAATAAAGGCAAGCAAGACATATGCCTTCTGTATTATTGTAAACCAGCAACAAATACACCAAACGGGGTGGATTCTGGCCCAGTGGAGTTATTCAAGAAGATGCTCAGAATTTCATTAATTCAGGATGACAAGTGAAGTGAATCAATGGCAGGTCATCGTTAACTGTCCTTATCGAGGATGACATCGACTCAGAGTAAATGGAGTTAAGATGCAGATGAGTCAAAATTTAATTAAATAGAGGAAGGGCTCAAGGGGCAGAATGACTGCCTCCTGTTACTATATTTAAATGTTGGTTGAATAATGATGTGTGAAACTTCTGGAGGATTTGTACGTCCCTTTTAATGAGTTGAGCTTGTTTTCTTTATTTCAGATCGTGCAACATTTTTATTCAGAGAATGATCAGATAACCGGTTTCAAGGAGCAAACTTTATAAATGATAGTTCAGAAAAACACATGCAATGTTCCATCCTGTGCCAGTTATAGAATCAGGCCCCTAAACTTACTGCTGGTTTTATTCTGGGTTCAACCAAAAACTCTGAACAAGAGATTTACTATCTCGTGATATTAAATATACAGATTTGGAAATAACAGATTTATAACCTGATCCAATATGCTGAGGATTCTAGATTGGATCCACGAGGTTAAATATTAATTTTGATGTCAAACTGATAACAGTGAGACAGGTCAGAGCAGTGTGCACTCTGACACTGTTTCCAACTCTCCAGCTCTGTTGGACAAGGTCCACTGGTTCTCCTGCGCCCAGCTGGCAGGACAAGACAACATGTACTCAGGTTGTTGTTTTACTACGAGTAAGTTACAGACACATTGTAGTGTCCTAATGATTTACTTTGAACCACAGCAAAAAAGCTTGTCTGTTCCAACAACTTTATTGAGCAGTGTTATGACCTGTACCTAGTTTTCCATTTTTGGACTTATTTTGATCTTTTGGAAAAAGATATTTCTTTGCTTTCACTGCTGGCCTCGCTTTATTAATTCACGTTACTGACACTAAAACCAACACTGATAAATTCAGTAATATTAGCTCATCAAATATGCCCTTAAACAAGCAGCATTGGATCAAACCTCCTATGAAATGGACAGCTTTATCAGAAGTTTAAACATTATCTAGGATCCTGCTACTGCGAGGTGTGTACAGCATTTCACAGTGTATCAGGATACTACTGGATGTGTACAGGGTTTCACAGTGTATCGGGATGCTACTGGATGTGTCCAGAGTTTCACAGTGTATCAGGATGCTACTGGATGTGTACAGGGTTTCACAGTGTATCAGGATACTACTGGATGTGTCCAGAGTTTCACAGTGTATCAGGATGCTACTGGATGTGTACAGGGTTTCACAGTGTATCAGGATACTACTGGATGTGTACAGAGTTTCACAGTGTATCAGGATGCTACTGGATGTGTACAGAGATTCAAAGTGTATCAGGATGCTACTGGATGTGTACAGGGTTTCACGGTGTATCAGGATGCTACTGGATGTGTCCAGAGTTTCACAGTGTATCAGGATGCTACTGGATGTGTACAGGGTTTCACAGTGTATCAGGATACTACTGGATGTGTACAGAGTTTCACAGTGTATCAGGATGCTACTGGATGTGTACAGAGATTCAAAGTGTATCAGGATGCTACTGGATGTGTACAGAGTTTCACAGTGTATCAGGATGCTACTGGATGTGTACAGGGTTTCAGTGTATCAGGATGCTACTGGACGTGTACAGGGTTTCACAGTGTATCAGGATACTACTGGATGTGTACAGAGTTTCACAGTGTATCAGGATGCTACTGGATGTGTACAGAGATTCAAAGTGTATCAGGATGCTACTGGATGTGTACAGGGTTTCACAGTGTATCAGGATGCTACTGGATGTGTACAGAGTTTCACAGTGTATCAGGATGCTACTGGATGTGTACAGGGTTTCACAGTGTATCAGGATGCTACTGGATGTGTGCAGAGTATCACAGTGTATCAGGATTCTACTGGATGTGTGCAGAGTTTCACAGTGTATCAGGATGCTACTGGATGTGTACAGGGTTTCACAGTGTATCAGGATGCTACTGGATGTGTACAGAGTTTCACAGTGTATCAGGATGCTACTGGATGTGTACAGAGTTTCACAGTGTATCAGGATGCTACTGGATGTGTACAGGGTTTCACAGTGTATCAGGATACTACTGGACGTGTACAGAGTTTCACAGTGTATCAGGATGCTACTGGATGTGTACAGAGTTTCACAGTGTATCAGGATGCTACTGGATGTGTGCAGAGTATCACAGTGTATCAGGATGCTACTGGATGTGTGCAGAGTTTCACAGTGTATCAGGATGCTACTGGATGTGTACAGGGTTTCACAGTGTATCAGGATGCTACTGGATGTGTACAGAGTTTCACAGTGTATCAGGATGCTACTGGATGTGTACAGGGTTTCAGAGTGTATCAGGATGCTACTGGTTGTGTGCAGAGTTTCACAGTGTATCAGGATGCTCCTGGATGTGGACAGAGTTTCACAGTGTATCAGGAGCTCCTGGATGTGTGCAGAGTATCACAGTGTATCAGGATGCTACTGGATGTGTACAGGGTTTCACAGTGTATCAGGACACTACTGGACGTGTACAGAGTTTCACAGTGTATCAGGATGCTACTGGATGTGTACAGGGTTTCACAGTGTATCAGGATGCTACTGGATGTGTACAGGGTTTCACAGTGTATCAGGATACTACTGGATGTGTACAGGGTTTCACAGTGTATCAGGATGCTACTGGATGTGTACAGGGTTTCACAGTGTATCAGGATACTACTGGATGTGTACAGGGTTTCAGTGTATCAGGATACTACTGGATGTGTACAGGGTTTCACAGTGTATCAGAATGCTACTGGATGTGTACAGGGTTTCACAGTGTATCAGGATACTACTGGATGTGTACAGAGTTTCACAGTGTATCAGGATGCTACTGGATGTGTACAGAGTTTCACAGTGTATCAGGATGCTACTGGATGTGTACAGGGTTTCAGTGTATCAGGATACTACTGGACGTGTACAGAGTTTCACAGTGTATCAGGATACAACTGGATGTGTACAGGGTTTCACAGTGTATCAGGATACTACTGGATGTGTACAGAGTTTCACAGTGTATCAGGATACTACTGGATGTGTACAGGTTTTCAGTGTATCAGAATGCTACTGGATGTGTACAGAGTTTCACAGTGTATCAGGATACTACTGGATGTGTACAGAGTTTCACAGTGTATCAGGATACTACTGGATGTGTACAGAGTTTCACAGTGTATCAGGATGCTACTGGATGTGTACAGGGTTTCACAGTGTATCAGGATGCTACTGGATGTGTACAGGGTTTCACAGTGTATCAGGATGCTACTGGATGTGTACAGGGTTTCACAGTGTATCAGAATGCTACTGGATGTGTACAGGGTTTCACAGTGTATCAGGATGCTACTGGATGTGTACAGGGTTTCACAGTGTATCAGGATACTACTGGATGTGTACAGGTTTTCACAGTGTATCAGGATGCTACTGGATGTGTACAGAGTTTCACAGTGTATCAGGATACTACTGGATGTGTACAGGGTTTCACAGTGTATCAGGATGCTACTGGATGTGTACAGGGTTTCACAGTGTATCAGGATACTACTGGATGTGTACAGGGTTTCACAGTGTATCAGGATACTACTGGATGTGTACAGAGTTTCACAGTGTATCAGGATACTACTGGATGTGTACAGAGTTTCACAGTGTATCAGGATGCTACTGGATGTGTACAGGGTTTCACAGTGTATCAGGATGCTACTGGATGTGTACAGGGTTTCACAGTGTATCAGGATACTACTGGATGTGTACAGAGTTTCACAGTGTATCAGGATACTACTGGATGTGTACAGGGTTTCACAGTGTATCAGGATACTACTGGATGTGTACAGGGTTTCACAGTGTATCAGGATACTACTGGATGTGTACAGGGTTTCACAGTGTATCAGGACACTACTGGACGTGTACAGAGTTTCACAGTGTATCAGGATGCTACTGGATGTGTACAGGGTTTCACAGTGTATCAGGATGCTACTGGATGTGTACAGGGTTTCACAGTGTATCAGGATACTACTGGGTGTGTACAGGGTTTCACAGTGTATCGGGATGCTACTGGATGTGTACAGGGTTTCACAGTGTATCAGGATACTACTGGATGTGTACAGGGTTTCAGTGTATCAGGATACTACTGGATGTGTACAGGGTTTCACAGTGTATCAGAATGCTACTGGATGTGTACAGGGTTTCACAGTGTATCAGGATACTACTGGATGTGTACAGAGTTTCACAGTGTATCAGGATGCTACTGGATGTGTACAGAGTTTCACAGTGTATCAGGATGCTACTGGATGTGTACAGGGTTTCAGTGTATCAGGATACTACTGGACGTGTACAGAGTTTCACAGTGTATCAGGATACTACTGGATGTGTACAGGGTTTCACAGTGTATCAGGATACTACTGGATGTGTACAGAGTTTCACAGTGTATCAGGATACTACTGGATGTGTACAGGGTTTCAGTGTATCAGAATGCTACTGGATGTGTACAGAGTTTCACAGTGTATCAGGATACTACTGGATGTGTACAGAGTTTCACAGTGTATCAGGATACTACTGGATGTGTACAGAGTTTCACAGTGTATCAGGATACTACTGGATGTGTACAGGGTTTCACAGTGTATCAGAATGCTACTGGATGTGTACAGGGTTTCACAGTGTATCAGGATGCTACTGGATGTGTACAGGGTTTCACAGTGTATCAGGATACTACTGGATGTGTACAGGTTTTCACAGTGTATCAGGATGCTACTGGATGTGTACAGAGTTTCACAGTGTATCAGGATACTACTGGATGTGTACAGGGTTTCACAGTGTATCAGGATGCTACTGGATGTGTACAGGGTTTCACAGTGTATCAGGATACTACTGGATGTGTACAGGGTTTCACAGTGTATCAGGATACTACTGGATGTGTACAGAGTTTCACAGTGTATCAGGATACTACTGGATGTGTACTGAGTTTCACAGTGTATCAGGATGCTACTGGATGTGTACAGGGTTTCACAGTGTATCAGGATGCTACTGGATGTGTACAGGGTTTCACAGTGTATCAGGATACTACTGGATGTGTACAGAGTTTCACAGTGTATCAGGATACTACTGGATGTGTACAGGGTTTCACAGTGTATCAGGATACTACTGGATGTGTACAGGGTTTCACAGTGTATCAGGATACTACTGGATGTGTACAGGGTTTCAGTGTATCAGAATGCTACTGGATGTGTACAGGGTTTCACAGTGTATCAGGATACTACTGGATGTGTACAGAGTTTCACAGTGTATCAGGATACTACTGGTTGTGTACAGGGTTTTAGTGTATCAGAATGCTACTGGATGTGTACAGGGTTTCACAGTGTATCAGGATGCTACTGGATGTGTACAGGGTTTCACAGTGTATCAGGATACTACTGGATGTGTACAGAGTTTCACAGTGTATCAGGATACTACTGGATGTGTACAGAGTTTCACAGTGTATCAGGATACTACTGGATGTGTACAGGGTTTCACAGTGTATCAGGATACTACTGGATGTGTACAGGGTTTCACAGTGTATCAGGATACTACTGGATGTCTACAGGGTTTCAGTGTATCAGAATGCTACTGGATGTGTACAGGGTTTCACAGTGTATCAGGATACTACTGGATGTGTACAGAGTTTCACAGTGTATCAGGATACTACTGGATGTGTACAGGGTTTCACAGTGTATCAGGATACTACTGGATGTGTACAGGGTTTCACAGTGTATCAGGATACTACTGGATGTGTACAGGGTTTCACAGTGTATCAGGATACTACTGGATGTGTACAGGGTTTCACAGTGTATCAGGATACTACTGGATGTGTACAGTGTTTCAGTGTATCAGAATGCTACTGGATGTGTACAGGGTTTCACAGTGTATCAGGATACTACTGGATGTGTACAGAGTTTCACAGTGTATCAGGATGCTACTGGATGTGTACAGAGTTTCACAGTGTATCAGGATGCTCCTGGATGTGTACAGGGTTTCAGTGTATCAGGATACTACTGGACGTGAACAGAGTTTCACAGTGTATCAGGATACTACTGGATGTGTACAGAGTTTCACAGTGTATCAGGATGCTACTGGATGTGTACAGGGTTTCAGTGTATCAGGATACTACTGGACGTGAACAGAGTTTCACAGTGTATCAGGATACTACTGGATGTGTACAGGGTTTCACAGTGTATCAGGATACTACTGGATGTGTACAGAGTTTCACAGTGTATCAGGATACTACTGGATG
The DNA here is from genome assembly GCF_964213995.1 of Mustelus asterias. Lineage (NCBI taxonomy): Eukaryota > Metazoa > Chordata > Chondrichthyes > Carcharhiniformes > Triakidae > Mustelus > Mustelus asterias. Next base: position 177,752 of record NW_027590629.1, read on the forward strand.
TGTACAGGGTTTCAGTGGATCAGAATGCTACTGGATGTGTACAGAGTTTCACAGTGTATCAGGATACTACTGGATGTGTACAGAGTTTCACAGTGTATCAGGATACTACTGGATGTGTACAGGGTTTCACAGTGTATCAGGATGCTACTGGATGTGTACAGGGTTTCACAGTGTATCAGTATACTACTGGATGTGTACAGGGTTTCAGTGTATCAGAATGCTACTGGATGTGTACAGGGTTTCACAGTGTATCAGGATACTACTGGATGTGTACAGAGTTTCACAGTGTATCAGGATGCTACTGGATGTGTACAGGGTTTCACAGTGTATCAGGATACTACTGGATGTGTACAGGGTTTCGCAGTGTATCAGGATGCTACTGGATGTGTACAGGGTTTCACAGTGTATCAGGATACTACTGGATGTGTACAGGGTTTCACAGTGTATCAGGATACTACTGGATGTGTACAGAGTTTCACAGTGTATCAGGATACTACTGGATGTGTCCAGAGTTTCACAGTGTATCAGGATGCTACTGGATGTGTACAGGGTTTCACAGTGTATCAGGATGCTACTGGATGTGTACAGGGTTTCACAGTGTATCAGGATACTACTGGATGTGTACAGAGTTTCACAGTGTATCAGGATACTACTGGATGTGTACAGGGTTTCACAGTGTATCAGGATACTACTGGATGTGTACAGAGTTTCACAGTGCATCAGGATGCTACTGGATGTGTACAGGGTTTCACAGTGTATCAGGATACTACTGGATGTGTACAGGGTTTCACAGTGTATCAGGATACTACTGGATGTGTACAGAGTTTCACAGTGTATCAGGATACTACTGGATGTGTACAGAGTTTCACAGTGTATCTGGATGCTACTGGATGTGTACAGGGTTTCACAGTGTATCAGGATGCTACTGGATGTGTACAGGGTTTCACAGTGTATCAGGATACTACTGGATGTGTACAGGGTTTCACAGTGTATCAGGGTGCTACTGGATGTGTACAGGGTTTCACAGTGTATCAGGATACTACTGGATCTGTACAGGGTTTCACAGTGTATCAGGATACTACTGGATGTGTACAGGTTTTCACAGTGTATCAGGATACTACTGGATGTGTACAGGGTTTCACAGTGTATCAGGATACTACTGGATGTGTACAGGGTTTCACAGTGTATCAGGATGCTACTGGATGTGTACAGGGTTTCACAGTGTATCAGGATGCTACTGGATGTGTACAGGTTTTCACAGTGTATCAGGATACTACTGGATGTGTACAGGGTTTCACAGTGTATCAGGATACTACTGGATGTGTACAGAGTTTCACAGTGTATCAGGATACTACTGGATGTGTACAGAGTTTCACAGTGTATCAGGATGCTACTGGATGTGTACAGGGTTTCACAGTGTATCAGGGTGCTACTGGATGTGTACAGGGTTTCACAGTGTATCAGGATACTACTGGATGTGTACAGGGTTTCACAGTGTATCAGGATGCTACTGGATGTGTACAGGGTTTCACAGTGTATCAGGATACTACTGGATGTGTACAGCGTTTCACAGTGTATCAGGATACTACTGGATGTGTACAGGGTTTCACAGTGTATCAGGGTGCTACTGGATGTGTACAGAGTTTCACAGTGTATCAGGATGATACTGGATGTGTACAGAGTTTCACAGTGTATCAGGATGCTACTGGATGTGTACAGAGTTTCACAGTGTATCAGGATACTACTGGATGTGTACAGGGTTTCAGTGTATCAGGATGCTACTGGATGTGTACAGGGTTTCAGTGTATCAGGATGCTACTGGATGTGTACAGAGTTTCAGTGTATCAGGACCTGTCAGGTGTAGATCAGTCGCTTCTGACTGGCTCTTGCAGCTGCAGCAATCAGATTGCTGATCAAGTTGCTATTAAATGGTGACCCCCCACAATAAGGTTGGTCGATGAGCCAATCGTGGCACCGCTTTTGAATGTCAAGGGGAGTTGGTCAGACTTTCTCGTCTTGAGGACAATCATTACTTGATCACCTGTTGCACCTGCAGACTGGGTTTTTGCGTCTCATGCACAAGGACCCCCAGGTCCCTTTGCACAGTAGCATGTTGTAATTTTCCTCCATTTAGATAATAATCCAATTTGCTATTATTTCCTCCAAAGTGAATAACCTCGCATTTGTCAACGTTATACTACATCTGCCAGATCCTCGCCCACTCACTCAGCCTGTCCAAATCTCTCTGCAGACCTTCTACGCCCTCCACACGATTCACTTTTCCACTTATCTTTGTGTCGTCTGCAAACTTTGTTCCCCTACACTCAGTCCCCTCCTCCAGATCGGCTATATAAATGGTAAATAGTTGAGGCCCCAGTACCGATCCCTGCGGCACGCCACTCGCTACCATCTGCCAACCAGAAAAGCACCCATTTATTCCGACTCTCTGCTTCCTGTCGGATAGCCAATCCCCAATCCACGCTAACACCCAGCCCCAACTCCGTGTGACCCAAAAGGCAAATGGGATGTTGGCCTATATCGCAAGGGGGATAGAATATAAAAGCAGAGATGTCTTGCTGCATTTGTACAGGGCATTGATGAGGCCGCAGCTGGAATACTGTGTGCAGTATTGGTCCCCTTATTTGCAGAAGGATATATTGGCCTTGGAGGGAGTGCAGAGAAGGTTCACCAGGTTGATACCGGAGATGAGGGGTGCTGATTATGAGGAGAGACTGAGCAGATTGGGTTTGTACTCGTTGGAATTTAGAAGGCTGAGGGGGGATCTTATAGAGACCTATAAGATAATGAAGGGGCTGGATAGGGTAGAGGTGGAGAGATTCTTTCCACTTAGAAAGGAAGCAAGAACTGGAGGGCACAGCCTCAAAATAAAGGGGGGGTCAGTTTAGGACAGAGTTGAGGAGGAACAACTTCTCTCAGAGGGTGGTGAATCTCTGGAATTCTCTGCCCACTGAAGTGGTGGACGCGACCTCGTTGAATATGTTTCAATCACGGATAGATGGATTCCTGATCGGTAAGGGAATTAGGGGTTATAGGGATCAAGCGGGTAAGTGGAACTGATCCACTTCAGATCAGCCATGATCTTATTGAATGGCGGGGCAGGCTCGAGCGGCTCGATGGCCTACTCCTGCTCCTATTTCTTATGTTCTTATGTTCTTATTACTTGTCATTTGTGTGGCATGAATGTACTTGTCAATAACCAGTTGAAGGCTGAACGGACCCAGATCTTCCTTCATGCATCAAGGACTGTTTGATTATTTGTGAGGCATTGTGAAAAGAACTAGAGCGATCATAAGATCATCAGTTTGATAAGAAACAGGAACAGGAGTCAGACATTTGGCACATTGATGCTGCTGAACCATTCAATAAGATCATTGCTGAATTGATTACAGTTTCAACTCTGCTTTCTTGTCTGTCCCAATATCCCTTGACTCCGTTATTGGTCAATGATCAGTCATGAAAGGATTCAATGCCCCCCACCCCCACCCCCCGCCATTTCCACCACTCTGAGGAACTGAATTCTGAAGACAAATTATCTTCTGAGGAAATAAGTCGCTCCTTGTATCTTAGAATTAAATGGGAGACACCTTGGGTCAGAATTCTCCAGTTTCACACAACCCGCTCCTGCTAACAGCGAGAACAGAGAATTTGGCGCTCAGCCAAGTCTCCATTCACAGCAGCGGGACTGGAGAATCCCAGCCACAGGCGAGGTTGGTGAATTCTGGCCTTTATTTTTAAACTGTGTCCCCTCTCTGCTCTCTGCATCTATCCTGTCAAGCCCGTTCAGAATTTCACAAACAGTGGAGTTCCGTTGTAACACGTTGTAACGATTTAGCGCGAAATCGGATATGACGCGATGAATCATTGGACCCTTTTTTTTGCTCTTTCCGGTTTAGTGATTTAGGGCGACCCCGATGACATTCACGATAACATTTTATGGACCCCAGCCATCGCGTTACAACGGGGCTCCACTGTATTTCACTATCATCTTTTATTCTTCTGAACTCCGAGTATAGGTCCAACCTGCTCAGCCTTTCCTCATAAAACAACCCTTCAACTTTCTCTGAACTGCTTCCAATGTCAGTAATCCTCCTTAGATAGAAGACCAAACCCCGACACAGTATTCCAGTTGTATTCTCACCAAAGCTGTACAGTGATGAAGGAGGCAGTTTGAGTAGTGGCATTAATACTGGACGAGTAATCCAGAGACCCAGGGTAATGCTCTGGGAATTTGGGTTCCCAAGTCCCACCATGACAGATGATGAATCAATTTGGGGTAAAATCTAGAATTAAAAGTCTAATTGGAGGAAATCTGTGACTCATGAATCAGTAATGTTAACTCTGAAATGGTTTAGCAAGCCAGTTCAAGGAGAATGGGCAATAGGTGTTGGCCCAACCAGAATGATTTTTTAAAAAAGTTGCAGAAAGGCTTCCTTTCTCATACTCCATTCCTCCTCACAAAAAATGAATTAATGTTCCATTTACCTATTTGAACGTTAACTTGTGATTCACATCCAAGGCCAACAGATCCCTCTGTACTGCAGCAATCAGCAGTTGCTCTCTTCCTGAACATCTGCCAAGCTTTTGCTTTTTCACTTAATCTAGTTCAATTTCTACAGTCCTGAGATGTCCCTCACAGCTTGCTTTAGTATCTTTGGCTACAATACAGAAGTCACTCCAAGTATCTAAGAACAGGAGGAGGACACTCAGCCTCTCGATCCTGTTGCACAGAAGTACCTGCAGCCATTCTGCTAATTGAACATGTTAGAAAGGAATAAAAGTTATGCTGTACAGCACAACAAGCCTGGTAGACAGGAGGAATCGGTGATCATTCAGTCCCTTAAGCCTATTTTAACATTCAATTAGATCTGAGTTGATCTGTACCTCAACTCCATCTGCCCACATTAGATCATATCCATTAACAAAAACAGAAAATGCTGGAAAATCTCAGCCGGTGTATCAGCATCTGTGAAAAGATAACAGAGCAAAGGTTTTGATACAGGATGACCCTTCGTCAGAACTTTTATTTTCGCTCATACTTTAAGTTTCCTCCTACAAGCTGTAATTGAATCAGAATTCGACCCAATTGAGTTCCGAGAAATCAGGAACACAGAGAGACTAGTATTTATTTATTATTATTATTTTACTTTTATTATTCCTATTTATTATTACGATTATTTATTTTTTCCAGCAGTTTCTCTCTTGGACACAGAGAGACTATGTGAGTTGGTAAAGCTACAGCAACAAACTGGAAATTTATGAATAGGCAGTGTGAGGCCATCCACATTAGTTCTGAGTATTTTCTCAGAAGGAAGTTATGAGGGACATTGGATAAAAAAGTGATTTCCGTCTCCGGGTAAAAGAGATAAAAGCAAAGGATTTAGGGAAGGAATTTCAGAGCTGCAGGTCTTGGCAGTTGAAGGCACAGCCGCTAATGCTGGGGTCAAAGGGAGTGCAGATACACAGCAGGCCAAACATGGAGGAATGCAGAGATCTCAATCGAGAAAAATCATGGACCTCTGTGAACAGGAAGTTGAAAATTCTAGGGTTGGAAGAAGCCACAAAGCTGAAAAGAAATGAAGCCTCAAAGGGATATGAATTGCAGGGTGAGATAGTTCTCCTCGGATGACAAACTGAATAATTTAGGCTTATACTCTGAGCTGAGAGAAATGAGAGGTGATTGCACTGAAACATACAAGTATCTGAAAGAGCTGGGCAATGTAGACACTAAGTAGCTGTTTTACACTTGTTCGGAAATCTAAAACTGGAGTGCAAATTCTCAGGATAAGTAATGGATAATTTAGAATTGGGGTGAGGAGAAATGTTTTCACTCAGAGGCTTGTGAATCTTTGGAATTCTCTACCCCAGAGAAGGTGGATGATCCAGCACTGAAAATATTCAGGAATGAGATTTAATGGACTATTATTTAAATGGCAAAAAATTACAGCATGCTGCTGTGCAGAGGGATCTGGGTGTCCTTGTGCATGAATCACAAAAAGTTGGTTTGCAGGTGCAGCAGGTAATTAAGAAGGCAAATGGAATATTGTCCTTCATTGCGAGAGGGATGGAGTTTAAAAACAGAGAGGTTATGTTGCAGCTGTATAAGGTGCTGGAGAAGCCACAACTGGAGTACTGTGTACAGTTTGGGTCTCCTTACTTGAGAAAGGATATACTAGCACTGGAGGGGGTACAGAGGAGATTCACTCGGTTGATTCTGGAGTTGAAAGGGTTGGCTTATGAGGAGAGACTGAGGAGACTGGGGCTATACTCATTGGAATTCAGAAGAATGAGGGGAAATCTTGAAGAAACATATAAGATTATGAAGGGAATAGATAAGAGAGAAGCAGGGAAGTTGTTTGCATTGGCAGGTGAAACGGGAACTCGGGAACATGGCCTCAAAATAAGGGGGAGCAGATTTAGGACTGAGTTGAGAAGGAACTTCTTCACACGAAGGGTTGAGAATCTGTGGAATTCCCTGCCCAGTGAAGCAGTTGGGGCTCCCTCATTAAATGTTTTTAAGGCAAGGATAGATACATTTTTGAACAGTAAAGGAATTAAGGGTTATGGTGAGTGGGCGGGTAAGTGGAGCTGAGTCCATGAAAAGATCAGACATGATCCTATTGAATGGTGGAGCAGGCTCGAGGGGCCAGATGGCCTACTCCTGCTCCTAGTCCTAATGTTCTTATAGAGTGAAGGGATATGAGGAGCAGCTGGGAAAGTGGAGATGAGGCAGAAGAGCAGCCAAGATTGTATTCAATGCAGAGCAGGGTCAAGGGAGAATGGCGAATGTTGTTCCTCTGTTTAAGAAAGGGAATAGAAATGACCCTGGTAATTATAGACTGGTTAGTCTTACTTCGGTGGTTGGTAAATTGATGGAAAAGGTCCTTAGGGATGGCATTTACGACCATTTAGAAAGATGCGGATTAATCCGGGATAGTCAGCACGGATTCGTGAAGGGCAAGTCATGCCTCACAAATTTGATTGAATTTCTTGAGGAGGCAACTAAGTGTGTTGATGATGGATTTTAGTAAGGCGCTTGATAAGGTCCCCCATGGTCGGCTTATGATGAAAGTGAGGAGGTGTGGGATGGAGGGAAAGTTGGCAGATTGGATAGGTAACGGGCTGTCTGATCGAAGACAGAGGGTGGTGGTGGATGGAAAATTTTCGGATTGGAGGCAGTTTTCTAGCGGAGTGCCACAGGGATCAGTGCTTGGTCCTCTGCTCTTTGTGATTTTTATTAATGACTTAGAGGAGGGGGCTGAAGGGTGGATCAGTAAATTTGCTGATGACACCAAGATTGGTGGAGTAGTGGATGAGGTGGAGGGCTGTTGTAGGCTGCAAAGAGACATAGATAGGATGCAAAGCTGGGCTGAAAAATGGCAAATGGAGTTTAACCCTGATAAACGTGAGGTGATTCATTTTGGTAGGACTAATTTAAATGTGGATTACAGGGTCAAAGGTAGGGTTCTGAAGACTGTGGAGGAAAAGAGAGATCTTGGGGTCCATATCCACAGATCTCTAAAGGCTGCCACTCAAGTGGATAGAGTTGTGAAGAAGGCCTAGGGTGTGTTAACTTTTATTAACAGGGGGTTGGAGTTTAAGAACCGTGGGCTAATGCTCCAACTGTACAGGACCTTGGTGAGACCAAATTTGGAATATTGTGTGCAGTTCTGGTCACCTCACTACAAGAAAGATGTGGAAGCGCTGGAAAGAGTGCAGAGGAGATTTACCAGGATGCTGCCTGGTTTGGAGGGTAGGTCTTATGAGGAAAGGTTGAGGGAGCTGGGGCTGTTCTCTCTGGAGCGGAGGAGGCTGAGGGGAGACTTAATAGAGGTTAATAAAATGATAAAGGGTATAGATAGAGTGAACGTTCAAAGACTATTTCCTCAGATGGATGGAGCTATTACAAGGGGGCATAACTATAGGGTCCGTGGTGGGAGATATCGGATGGATATCAGAGGTAGGTTCTTTACGCAGAGAGTGGTTGGGGTGTGGAATGGACTGCCTGCAGTGATAGTGGAGTCAGACACTTTAGGAACATTTAAGCGGTTATTGGATAGGCACATGGAGCACACCAGGATGATAGGGAGTGGGATAGCTTGATCTTGGTTTCAGATAAAGCTCGGCACAACATCGTGGGCTGAAGGGCCTCTTCTGTGCTGTACTGTTCTATGTTCTAAGGGGCCATACAGTCTACAACTGTTACTATTTCTGATGTTTTTAAATTAAAAGCCAGACATTTCCCAACTGGGGGCCAGGCAGTAATATACAAATTAACACTTACCGTTCACTGCCTGGCAGACAGGAAAAGAAGATATTAATGTCCATGGAGAAGTAGTCAGGGTCAAAGCGGAAGGCAAGTTCACACATTTAGCCAATTAGGAATGGCTGGAACAGAAAAGAGAAAGATCTTACAGGTGGAGCATGGACAGTCTTAAAAACCATCACCTTGTCTGAATCTACAATCGTGATGTGGAGATGCCGGCGTTGGACTGGGGTAAACACAGTAAACACAGTAAAACTCTGACTGAATCTACAACCACCAGCTTCTCCATTTCCCAAAATAAAAATGAAGAATGCATCAACCCACTGCTCTCTATTTATTCAATTGCAGCTTCCAGCTTCACTTCGAATTGAAATCCTTAATGATAATTTATGGTGCAATTTGAAAGGTAGTTCAAAAAACAGTGAGACTTGGGATAACAGGCAGAGAGTTTTAAACACAACACTGGTTGAAACATTGTTTAAAAAGCTGGGAAAATATTCCAAATTTGTTAAAAACTGGAGTAATTCCTGCTGGGAATCAAACCCAGGTCCCTGGAGCTGTGAAGCAGCAGTGCTAACCACTGTGCTACCGTACCACCCAACTCGAAAAGCAATTATCTGAAAGAGTGAGGCCAAAAATAACCTCCCCTCCTGTTCCCCCTCCAACTGTCTGCTCGAATTGATTTTCCGATTTTGAATGGAATTATCAGCTGACAGAAGTTTTACTCACTGATATGGGAGCTCAGGACAAGGGGGCAAATATCTTATCAGAGCCAGGATATTCAGGAGATAAATTTAGGAAACACTTACTCACACAAAGGGTGGCAGAAGTGTGGAACTCTCTCCCACAGATAGCTGCAGATACTCGCTGTTGAATATTCTCCCCATGTCTGCATGGGTTTCCTCCGGGTGCTCCGCTTTCCTCCAACAGTCCAAAGATGTGCAGGTGAGGTGGATTGGCCATACTAAATTGACCCTCATGTCAGGGGGATAAACAGGGTAAATATGTGGGGTGACAGCAATAGGGCCAGAGTGGGATTGTGGCTGGTGCAGACTTGATGGGCTGAATGGCCTCTTTCTGCACTGTGGGGATTCTGTGAACAATTTTCAGTCTGAGATGGGGATATTTCTGCTGCCAAAAGGTGTGGATCTGAAGCCCAGGCGGCTGGATGGAGTTTGTCTCCCAGATCAATGGGCGGCTCAGGCTGGAGGGACTGAATGTCTGGCTCCTCCTCTTGCTGCTGCCGGAACTCAGAGCTTGTGCAGCTCCTGGAGCTGGGGGAGGCCATTCGGCCGCTTCGATATGGGACAGCCCACCTTTCAGACAGTTTATCCCTTGTCTGATGTCGGTGAGCTTTGTATTATTTTTATTGAAGGGTCATTAACAATGTGCAGATTCACACAGACTCTATCCATGTTACTGGGTCACCAATGTTGCTGATCTTCCCCCTGAGCGGGGGACACTCACAGCGAAGAAACAGCCTCCTCAGCCAGGCCCGGCCCGTTGCTAAGGGAACGCGGATCAGTCACTGCGCAGGCGCGGCCCGTCGCAAAGGGAACCTGGCCTCGTCATTGCGCAGGCGCGGCGCCTCTCCTCTGCAATCCGCTGACGTCAGCTCGTCAGCTCACGTGACGAGCTGTCAATCAATTGCCCCTTAAATATTGGGAATATATGGGAATAACAATATCAAGTTACATATGGAATTTTAACCATATCTCACCATTGACTTCAGTCATACACACATGTACAAATACATGTACACACACATGGCTAGGAACTTGCACATGTGATTTCAAAATGAAAGTAGATATAACTTTTGGGGCTCAAGGGATCAGGATATTGAATTTGATGATCAGCCATGACCAAAATGAATAGCGGAGCAGGGCCAAATGGCCTCCTGCTTCTCATTTCTAAGTTTCATACACTAACCCTCAAGCAGGCAAACACTTACACACACACACAGAATCACACACACAATTTCTCTCTCACACACACACACTTGCCCATATAAGCACACAGATGCACACACCCTTCCCATGCACATATACTCTTACACACATACATGCAGAATACACACCCAAATACAGAGCACCTCCCACCTTGATACACACACACACATACTGATACAGGCACCAAAATACATACACAGACACACACACTGATATACACGTATACACAGGTACGTACATACACAAACAAATACAATCTCCCATTTCATTGTTTCATCAAACAAGGCAGTTAAGAAAATACAGTTAGATACAGATGAAAACTCCCTTCATATTAGCCTCTCTTTCCCACTTTCCATCCAGCTGGAATGGGTAACAGAGAGAAACAAGGAGAGAGAGAGAGAGAGTAACAGAGGAGAGGAAAGCAATGGAGTGAGAGTCACAGACAGGGAGAGAAAGTGATTGAGATGGAGTGTGTTAGGCAGAGTTCTTGCAATGCTGAGTGCAGTGGCCTTTGAAGGTACCACACAGAACACAAAAAATAGGAGCAGAAGTAGGCCACTCTGCGCCTTGAGCCTGCTCCTCCCATTGATAAGATCATAGCTGATCTGACTGTGGCCTTAACTCTACTTTGCTGCCTGTCTCCCCACAATGCTCAACTCACTCTCTGGGAAAAGTGGTTAGCACTGCTGCTTCACAGCGCCAAGGACCCAGGTTTGATTCCCAGCTTGGGTCACTGTCTGTGTGGAGTTTACATGTTCTCCCTGTGTCTGCGTGAGTTTCCTCCGGGTGCTTCGGTTTCCTCCCACATTCTGAAAGACATACTGGTTAGGTGCAGTGAAAGGAACAGACGTCAACTGGGGGAATTTCACAATAACTTCATTGCATTGTTAATGTAAAACTTGCTTGTGACCAATAATGAATTTTAACTTTGAATTCTAAACACTAACCGCCCCCTGAGAGAACAAATTATTCCTCCTCATCTCCATGAATTTTAAACTCTGCCCCTCGATACGAGATTCCCCCGTGTTGGCTCTGTTCTATGATAATACAGATGTTTAAAGATTATTCAGTAGTTCTTTAAGGGCACCAGAAACGGAAAAAACATGTGGCTCTTTACACAACAGATATATTTCAAGAGGATGTTGCAGCCAGCTGTGTGTGAGTGGGCAGTAATCTTCCCTCAGAATCAGACAGATTGTGGGTTCAGCTCAGAGCCTCAAATACTAGGCCCTGGGTATCAATCAGAGACTCCGAACACAGCATGATGGGAGAGCGGACAAAAGAAAATGGTGTTGAATTTGTGAGCCTTGCTTTGTGGAAAGCTTTAGTGCTTGGCCAGAATGTTAACTTTTCAGTGGGCCGACCAAATATTAAGCTGATCTTTCTCTACATCCCATCGGTAACCGCAACACTATATTCTGCACCTTCTCCTCTCCTCCTCCCCTATGTACGGTATGTTTTGTCTGTATAGCGCACAAGAAACAATACTTTTCACTGTATCCCAATACATGTGGCAATAATAAATCAAGTCAAATTAACACGTGAAGTTAGACCCTGTGGGGTGACAGTTGTCTGAATACAGATTCTATCTTATTGTAACATTCAGGTACCACGTGTACTGAGTTCATCAGCGTTCTCTCTGTATTGTGTGAATCCAATCTTGAAATATCCACTAATGTTGCTAATTCTGCCAACAGAAAGAGTGTTTGCATTCTCCGTGATTAGACCTCTTAATGATAAACAACATGGTTGATGAGTGGGATGGAGAGAGAGAGGAAGAGATGCAGTGTAACAGAGAGGTCGGGAGAATGAGAGAGAGCAATGCGGAGAGTAACAGTTGTCTGAATACAGATTCTATCTTATCGTAACAGTAAGGTACAACTAGTACTGAGCTCACCAGCATTTGCAGAAGCCATTATATAAATCCCGTTCTGCCTGTATTGTGGTGAAACCAATCTTGAAATTTGCACTCATGTTGCTAATTTTGCCAAGACAGAAAGAGTGTTTGAATTCTCCATGATTAGACCCCTTCATGATAAACACCATGGTGGATGAGAGGAAGAGAGAGATGGAGCAATGCAGAGTAACAGAGATAGAGGGTAAGGGAGCAATGCAGAGAGTAACAGTGAGACATTTGGAATAGAGATTAATTCAGATGGATAGTGAGTGTCGGGAAGTACAAGACGCTACATTAGCAAGGTAAAGATTTGAAAATGGAGGAGTGTTTCTTACCCACTTTTAAAAGACAATCCACACTCACACCAGTCACATTTCACACTCTCTGCTCAGTCCTGTGTTGGGGGATGTTGAGTGTGGGATCAGTGTTTGCTTTTCTCAAACCGCACTGATATTCCCAACAAGGGCAAGAGGTTTCAGTGTTTAAAAAATGTAAACATTTAAAAACAAAAGCAGACGGGATTTGGTTAAATCTCACGGGATCCAGGGTGAGGTAGCCAAATGGAAACAAAATTGGTCGATGACAGAAGACGGAGGGTGGTTTTTCAAACTGGAGGCCTGTGACCACTGGTGTGCCTCAGGGATCGCTGCTGGGTCCCCTGTTATTTGTCATTTACATTCATGATTTGGATGAGAATTTAGTAGGCATGCTTCGTAAGTTTGCAGATGACACCAAGGTTTGTGGCACGGTGGACAGTGAAGAAGGTTATCGAGGATTGCAACAGGATCTTCATCATTTGATCGAGTGAGCTGATGAATGTCGGATGGAGTTTAATTTAGGTAAATGCGAGGTGATGCATTTTGGTAGATCGAACCAGTGCAGGACTTACTCAGTTATTGGTAGGGCGTTGGTGAGAGTCATAGAACAAAGTGATCTCGGGGTCCAGATTCATAGCTCCTTGAAAGTGGAGTCACAATGGACAGAGTGGTGAAGAAGGCATTCCGCATGCTTGGTTTCATTGGTCAGAACACTGAATACAGGAGTTGGGACGTCATGTTGAAGTTGTCGAAGACATAGGTGAGACCTCACTTGGAATACTGTGTACTGTTCTGGTCACCCTATCATACACAGGATATTATTAAACTAGGAAGTGCGCAGAAAAGAACTATGGGGACGCTACAAGGTCTTGATGGTTTGAGTTATAAGAAGAGGCTGCATCGACTGGGACTTTTTTCCCTGGAGCGTAGGAGGGTTGGGGGGTGGTCTTACAGTGGCCTGGCTGGATTCACTTTTTCTTTTCAGATTCAGTGTCACAGTCCTGCCTGGGTTCACTCTGTCCTTTTGAGATTCACAGTCACAGGCCTGACCAGGTTCAGTGTGTCCTTTTCAGATTCAGTGAAAATGTCTGGCTGTGTTCAGCCTGTCCTTTGAGATTCAGTGTCACAGGCCTGACTGGGTTCAGTCTGTCCTTTGAGATTCAGTGTCACAGGCCTGACTGGGTTCAGTCTGTCCTTTGGGATTCAGTGTCACAGGCCAGGCTGGATTCAGTGTCACAGGCCTGGCTGTGTTCACTGTGTCCATTGAGATTCAGTGTCACAGGCCTGGCTGGGTTCTCTGTGTCCTTTGGGATTCAGTGCTACAGGCCTGGCTGGGTTTACTGCATCCTTTGAGGTTTAGTGTCACAGACCTGGCTTGGTTGAACGTCTCCTTTGAGATTCAGTGTCACACATATGCCTGGATTGACTATGATCTATGAGATTCAGTGTCACAGGCCTGGCTGGGTTCACTCCGGCCATTGAGATTCAGTGTCACAGGCCTGGCTGGGTTCACTGCGCCCTTTGAGATTCAACGTCACATGTATACCTGGATTCACTCTGTCCCTTGAGTTTCAGTGTCACAGGCCTGGCTGTGTTCAGTCTGTCGTTTGTGATTCAGTATCACAGACATGGCTGGATTCACTGTTTTTTAGATACAGTGTCACAGGCCTGGCTGGATTTGGAGTGTCCCCTGTCGCGATTTGGAGTGCCCCCTGTTAATTATGAGCGCACGGTTAAATTATGAGTGCCTATTGTCAATTAGGAGTGGCCCCTGTCATTTCCGACTGTCCCCGGTCAATTAGGAATGCCGCCTATCTCGATTTGGAGTGCCCGATCTCGATTATGTGTGTCCTTATCTCAATTAGAGGGCCATGGACCAAATCCTGAGTGGAATGACAGGAGTCCAGTGTCACCTGGATGATATCTTGGTCATGGATTCAACTATTTTCCAAGCACTTGGAGAATATATAAAGGTTGCAGGAGCACGGCCTGCAAGTCAAGAGGGAAATGTGAGTTCTTCCAGGAGTCCATTGAATACCTGGGTCATGTAATTGATGGCAATGGATGACACAAGGCCGAAGATGGAGGCCATCATGAAGGCCCCAAGACCAGGCAATGTGTCCCAATTAATGTATTTGTGTCTAATCAATTGCTATGGCAACAGCATTGAAACTGATGCTCCGGTTGCTGGTGAAAGGACAGCTGTGGAAGTGAACAAAAAAAAATAGGAGGCCTTTGTGGCGGTAAAGCAGGCTTTGAAGAGATTGGAAATGATAGTTCACTTTAACCCAAAGTTACCGTTGCAGCTTAGATGCGACACCTCGCCCAATGGGATTGGGGCTGTCCTGTCTCTCATTAGAGGAAGATCCATAGTATTCGCTTCTCGATCATTGATGAAAGGTGAGGAAAAGTATGCTTGGGTGGAAAAAGAAGGCTTCGGCATCGTCTTTATATCAAGAAATTAAATGATCTGCCATGATTATGTTGAGTGATGGAGCAAACTCGAAGGGCTGAATTGCCGACTCCCACTCTTAATTCCGAGAATTCATCTTCCCTCCTTGGACCATACACTGGGGTACCATCCATGGCAGCAGCTCGATTGCAGAGGTGGGCGTTGGTGCTGTCAGTAGACCCACCAGTCAAAGAAACACAACAATGCGGATGCTCTGTCAAGGCTGCCTTTGCCTGGAGATAAAGATGTTCCTGGCTGGAATGTGAAGATAATGCATTTCACACAAGAAGATAAAGTTCCGGTAACCGCTAACCAGGTATGGAAAGCCACCGGAATGATCTGGTTATGAGGCAGGGAGTGGAACTTGTCCAGAGAGGGAGAGTAGAAAGCACCCAGAGTTATAGCGGTCAATGTGCAGAAGCTGGGAGCTGTCGGTGTTGCTGGAAGCCTCATTCCCCCATCATTAAATGGAAAGGTGCTGGAACGGGAGCACCAAGGGCACCCGGGGGTGCTGCCAATAAAAGAAATAACAAACTGTGGTACTGCCCAAATGGGAGAGAAAGAGGGATGGTGCGAATGCTGCTTTGGGACGGAAGGTGCCACCTCTTGCCGGTTGGGACTGTCCCCAATGGCAGCGAATCCACAGCAAGTTGCTGCTTCATCAAAATCTTGATGTGGAGATGCCAGCGTTGGACTGGGATAAGCTCAGTAAGAAGTCTCACAACACCAGGTTAAAGTTCAACAGGTTTATTTGGCAGCACAAGCTTTCCCAGTGTCTCCTTCTTCCTGTGTGTGAAGAGCTGTGTTCACAAACAGGGCAGACACAGGCACAGACTCAATTTACAAGATAATGGTTGGAATGCGAGTCTTTACAGGGAATCAAGTCTTAAAGGTCCAGACAATGTGAGTGGAGAGAGGGTGAAGCACAGGTTAAAGAGGTGCGATATTGTCTCCAGACAATGTGAGTGGAGAGAGGGTGAAGCACAGGTTAAAGAGATGTGTATTGTCTCCAGACAATGTGAGTGGAGAGAGGGTGAAGCACAGGTTAAAGAGGTGCGATATTGTCTCCAGACAATGTGAGTGGAGAGAGGGTGAAGCACAGGTTAAAGAGGTGCGATATTGTCTCCAGACAATGTGAGTGGAGAGAGGGTGAAGCACAGGTTAAAGAGGTGCGATATTGTCTCCAGACAATGTGAGTGGAGAGAGGGTGAAGCACAGGTTAAAGAGGTGCGATATTGTCTCCAGCCAGGACAGTTACTCATCAAAATCTACCCGAGTGGACCCACACCAGCTGCCAATCATTCTGCTGGAGCGGGTTCCTATTGGAACTGATGGACTGCGCAATGAGCCAATGAGGAATGATGATGCAATGAGGTTCCGCCCACTGGGTGACGTGCTGGGACTGACATTTTTTAAAAAATACAGCACAAACAGGCCCTTCGGCCCACAAGTTGCGCCGGTCATGTCCCTGCCTAATAAGAACAGCAGATTTCCTTCCCTAAAGGAAATTAGCAAACCAGGCAGGTTTTTAGAACAATGGTTTCATGGCCATCATTAAACTTTTAATTCCAGGTTCCATTTTAATTGAATTCGAATTCCACCATCTGCCTTGGTGGGATTTGACCCTGGGTCCCCAGATCGTTATCCTGGGTCTCTGGATAACCAGTCCAGCAACAATTCCCTGATGCCACAACTTCCCCTTTGTGAATAATGGTAAGGAATTAACAGTAGAGAAAAAGTCTCACTTTCAAAATTCAGTTTCAGGAATAAAATAGCGATTTACTGTGTAAATACAGCGAGTCATTTTATAATAACAGACCGGCGACGTTAAATTACA
The DNA here is from genome assembly GCF_964213995.1 of Mustelus asterias. Taxonomy (NCBI): domain Eukaryota; kingdom Metazoa; phylum Chordata; class Chondrichthyes; order Carcharhiniformes; family Triakidae; genus Mustelus; species Mustelus asterias. The sequence continues at coordinate 194,488 of NW_027590629.1, forward strand.
TTATGGGCGGCACAGCGGCTGGCGCTGCTGCCTCACAGCGCCAGGGAGCCGGGTTCAAGTCCCGGCCTTGGCTCACTGTCTGTGTGGAGTCTGCACATTCTCCCCGTGTCTGCGGGGCTTTCCTCCCACTCTGCAAAGATGAGCAGGATAGGCGCATTGGCCGTGCTAAATTGCTGCTCAGTGCCAGGGGGATTAGCAGGGTTAATACGGGATAGGGCCTGGGTGGGACTGTGGTCGGTACAGACTCGATGGACTAAATGGCCTCCTCCTGCACTGCAGGAATTGTGTGATTCTATATTTCATGGAAAGATCTCCGCTATTACAATCTAGGCCTTGGATGCATAAACACTGTACAGCACCATCTAAATTATTACAATCTAGTGCTTGTAAGAGTAAATAGAGCAACAGATCTCTTAGTTATTTCAGTCTGGGCCCTGTATGAGCATTTGCAGAACATGCAACTAAATTGCTTTTACAGCTGCACATTCAACAAATGCAAGGAAACTGACTGAGAGCTTGATTGAATATGAGGACACGTGCACATTCACAGACCAATACATGTTTTGTCACAGCAGCCACAAATCCCAAACTCTTATTTCTAAAGAGAGAACTGGTACCCATAAAGTTTGTGCCTCATGGAAATCCCCTCCCCACCCTTTTGCCCAGTCTGGGCTTCTACTGCACAACTTTCACCTCCCTGCCTTTGCCCGCAGTCCGGACACACCCTGGTCTGCCTTGTTGCTCTCTGGCAGCTACATGTGGCTTTTGCTGCCAAATAAACCTGTTGGACTTTAACCTGGTGTTGTGAAACTTCTTACTGTAGCTACGGTCCCCAGTGGATGGCCATTCATGCGCGAGTCCTCCCCTTTATCAGCAGGACCTCGGGTGGAGGGTTTTGCATGCAGCAGCACCATACAGCCACAGGTTGAATTGGTTCATGGACTTAAAGTATGTCCGTAATTTTTGCAGCCTTGTGGAGTCCATATCTGTAAGTTGTCAAAGGCTGCACTTCATTTTTAGTTTCCTGAAAAATCTGTAACTTTATTTTTTGGTGGCAGTTCACCCCAAGCATCGATCCTTAGGCACCCGTTATGGAGGGTGGCGGGAATGGAGGAGGACCTCCTCATTTGCCTGCTCCTGTGCTTGGCCGAACTGGCCATTAATAGGTCCAGGCAACGGGAGGTTGAGTGGGTCGTCCGTCCCAACTGATTACCCATCTACCGCAGGGATGTTCACTGCCAGGTGAAAGGGAGAATGTGATCTCTGCTGGCAACATGGGAGCTTTCCTTACCTGGTGGGCACTGTGAGGACTGGAGTGTGTTTTAACCCCTTTCATCATATTTTGCTTTATTAAGTTTCCTTGGAGATTCTGTTCATTTTTAGGATGCTGCATTTTAATTCCTGCACAGTGGTTATCACTGTTGCTTCACAGCTCCAGGGACCTGGGTTCGATTCCCAGCTTGGCTCACTGTCTGTGTGGAGTTTCCATATTCTCCTCGTGCCTGCGTGGGTTTCCTCCCACAGTCCAAAGATGTGCGGGTTAGGTTGATTGGCCATGCTAAAATTGCCCCTTAGTGTCCTGAGATGCGTAGGTCAGAGGGATTCGCGGGTAAATGTCTAGGGATATGGGGGTAGGGCCTGGGTGGGATTGTGGTCGGTGCAGACTCGATGGGCCGAATGGCCTCTTTCTGCACTGTAGGGTTTCTATGATTCTTTCTATGATTTCTAATTTGTTGATGTGGTTTATTTGGTTAAGATACAGATTGCAAGATGCAGAATTTCACTGGCATCTCAATCTCTGGACTTTTCCCTCGATGCCAACAGTCCACAGTCAGTCACCTTGCAGAAATGTCCCCCCTCATTTTAACAAAGAACAGAGGGCTTTCCTTGTCAGCAGCTGCTGCACCCCTGGGACGGGGAGGGAGAAGGCATGGGGTGGAGGGGGACAACAAGGGTGAGATAGAGATGGAGTGAGAGGTGGAGGGGGTAACCAATTGTAGGTTGCAGTGGTTAGAAAAAACATATGTACAAATTTATGATTTCTGAAATTTGTATTAATTTTGAGCAAACTGGCAGTGGATGTTTGATGAATTGTCAGTCTGGTAGATTGTGTTCAGTGACAGGTGAACAATAATCTCATTGAATGAACGAGCGAACACTCGGGAGTGTTCACTTCTGTTCCTGTAAGTTTGTAAATACCTGCTGTGGTTCCTTGATGTGGTGAGGTTCCTCAAATAACTCCTGCTGATGTTGGAACAGAGTCTCGTCAATAAAAAGTAATCTTGTCCCACACATTGGTCAGAGTAGTGGAGAATAGGAGAAGTGAATGGGGAAGATTGAAGAGATAGGGAGGGAGTCAGTCACAAGGTGTTTGGAAGGAAGGGAAGATCTCTCTCTCTCTCTCTCCCCCTGAACCATTTTCTCTCTGTTTTTCATTCTTTCTCCCTCTCTCTCCCTGAACCATGCTCTCTGTCTGTCTGTCTGCACGTGAGATAAAACGGTTCGCGAACAGCGGTGTTTGAATAGAAACAGCCTCAACACTGAAAATATCTGGGTGATTCTAGTCTGAATAGACACAGCATTATAATACTGAGTATCTCTGAGTGATTCCAGTCTCAATACAGACAGCATTATAATGCTGAGTATATCTGGGTGACTCGAGGCTGAATACAGACCATCAACCAATATTGTTGAATCATACAATCCCTGCATTGCAAAAGGAGGCCATTCGGCGAATGGAGTCTGCACCGAACACAATTCCACCCAGGCCCTATTTCCCGTAACTCCATATTTAACCGTGCTAATCTCCCTAACAATAGTGTCAATTTAGTATGGCCTATCAACCTAACCCACACATCTTTGGACCGTGTGAGGAAACCGGAGCACCCGATGGAAATTCACGCAGACTCGGGGAGAATGTGCAAACTCCACACAGACAGTGAGCCAAGGCCGGGAATTGAATCGGATCCCTGGCGCTGTGAGCAGCAGTGCTAACCACTGTGCCACCATGCTGCCCCTACATCTGGGTGATCTAGTCTGAATACAGAGACAGAATTCTAACACTGAGTGTATCTGGGTTAATCTCGGCTGAACAGAGAGAATTAACTGCATCATAACACTGAGAACATCTGTGGTTATTGCTACACTTTTCAAACATGCACTATCTGTACATTCATTCGAAGCTTGGGGAGAAAATGACGATGCTGTTTTTCACTCAAAAAACCATATGGGTAGCACAGTGGTGGGCACTGGTGCCTCACAGTGCCAGGGACCTGGGTTCAATTCTGGCCCGTCTGTGTGGAGTTTGCACATTCTCCCCATGTCTGCATGGAATATCTCCGGGTGCTCCGGTTTCCTCCCACAGTCCAAAGATGTGCGGGTTATGTCGATTGGCCATGCTAAATTGACCCAAGTCGCAGTGGATTAGCAGAGTAAATATGTGGGGTTGCAGGAATAGGATCTGGGTGGGATTGTGGTCGGTGCAGACTCGATGGGCCGAATGGCCCCCTCTGTACTGTAGGAATTCTATGAAAACCCAGATTGAAAATTAGGATCGTCTGATCAGACATTGTGTAACCTTCATTTAATGTGTCCAATGGGCTTACAGTAATCAAACATTTTCAACTCTCTTATTCAAATTCCCTGTTCACTCCGCGAGATGGACTGTCCGAGGATTGAGGAAATTGTCATTCTCATTGAAACATTTCCAACAGTCTTATTGAATCTTTCTTTCAGGTCTGGATGGTGGGCTGACCTGGGAGTGAGAAAATTGTCGTTCTCATTCACCTGGCACTATTTGTCATTTTGTTTCTCTCCTGCTTTAATCAGATGTCCGGTGAATGCTGGATTAATTGAGAAAATCCACAGCTGGAAGTAAGCAAGGAGTGTGGACTGCGGGACTGTAAGAGGTGAAACAGCACAGGATTGTGAGCGCCAATCAGAGAGAGACCTTGAGATTGAAAGAACTTCTTTATATTTTCTGGAGAATAAGGCGAGAGAAAGTTGCATTTACTCTGGCCCTGTTGACAGAACACAAAGGTTCCAAGGTGAGGTCAGAAATGCTGAGTGAGAGAAAGGAGAGTCTGAGCACTGAGTACAATTATTCAAGATAAAGTGTTATTTACTGTCAAGTTGGATTAGTTTGTGTCTCAGTAAACTTTAATTTAATAAAACCACAGTTAGGGCTCGTTAGATAAGACACGCAATATTGGAATCGCAGCTTCAGTGTTACTTCAAAACAAACTGGTTGACTGTTATGGGTTCATCTTCCTCTTAACTAAACTGAGGGTGTGTGGTCGTGGTTTGTTATTTCTGTTTTCAGTTGTATTTGCTGACGGATTTCCTCTGTTGCCAGGGTAACAATCTGACTGATCTCAGTACCAGAGACAGGTGCGAGCACCAACTGGTGGAGAGAAATTGGATGGGTGGGGGCCAGGCGAGGGGATCAGCGTGTGAGGGGCCGGATTCTGCAGATAGACAGAAGCAATCAGATATACAAGGCAGAAGGAAAGGGAGACCAGGGCAATCCGAGACAGACAGGAGTAAAGGAGCAAAGGAAAAACAAAGAGGTGGGGAGAGACGCACTAGTGCAGACAGGCAAGGAAGTTAGAAACTGTGATAGCCAATACTCTTGAGACCAAGCAACATCCTGGTAAACCAAAGCTTCCATATCCTTCGGGAAGTGTGGCGACCAGAACTGCATGCAATAGTCCAAGTGCGGCCTAACCAAGGTTTTATATAGCTGCAACATGATATACTAACGCTTATACTTAATGCCCTGGCCATCTGCCTTCTTCATCACCTTGGCCACCTGTATTGCCACTTTTAGGGAACTGTGGATCTGCACACCCAGATCCCTCTGTATCTTAATGTTCCAATGAGTTCTGCCATTTAAAGTACAATTCACACGTAAATCTGATCCTCCAAAATGCATTACCTCGCATTTGTCCAGATTAAAATCCATCTGCCATTTCTCTGCCTGAGCCTCCAATGTATCTACATCCCGTTGTAAACTCAGCACTTTTAGCATCTCCACCAATCTTTGTGTCACCTAAAAACTTACTAATCAGACCATCCACGTTTCCCTTCAAACAAATTAGGTCCTGCACTGATCCATGCAGAACACTACTCGCTACAAATCACCATTCTGAAAATATTCCCTTCCCCTGCTGCTCTCTGGGGCAAATTTTCCCATTCTGCCGACCACGAGAATTGGAATGCTGAGGGGTGGGCCATGGAAAGGTCCGTTGACCTCGGGTTGGATTTTACGGTTTTGGGGCAAGCACGGCCGCAACATCCTGCCCCGTCTTCTATTACCAAACCAATTCTGTTTCCATCTCGCCAGCTCACCCCGAATCCCTTGCGATTTCAGTTTTTGTACCAGTCTGCCATGTGGGATCTTGTCAAACGCCTTACTGCAGTCCATATAAACTACATCCACAGCCTTCCCTCATCAATTATCTTTGTCACGTCAAGTTGTTGAGACATGACTTTCCCCCAACAAAACCATGCTGCCCGACACACGCGAGTCAATTTCTTCCAAATGTGCATGTATCCTGTCCTTTAATATCTTCACCAAAAGCTTCCCCACCACAGACGTTTGGCTCACCAGCCTTTGATTTCCTGGATTATCCCTGATTTCTTTCTCAAGCAAGGGATCAACAATGGCTATTCTTCAGTCCTCTGGAACCTCGCCTGTGGTTAAAGAGGATGTGAAGATATCTTTCTACTCGCCTCTTTGTTACCTCCCACAGTAAACTGGGGACAATCCCATCTGTCCCCGGGGACTTGTCTACCTTACTGCAATTTAGCATACCAATCACTTCCTCCTTCGATTATATTGATATTCTCTAGAGCGTTCACACACCCATGCTTGGCCTCAACATCCTTCTGAAGTAGGCAATTTTCCAAAAGCCATATTGGCACCATTCATAACGTGCCTACAATGCAGAGGGGAACACCCGGATGGATATTCGTTCAAACCCCCTCTGCACAGCTGAGAGACCTTTAAATTTCAAAGCCAACGAAAGATCCTTATTCTGCCCAGCAACAGCGCGAAGCTCCATTTTAAACCGGCCTTTGGCCAAGGAAGATCGGGATATCTGCGAGTCAAGACCGAGAGTGGGCTATATGGCATAACCAGACTATCAATAAAATATTACAGGAATAAAATGGCCAAGGCAGGCAAAGAAACTTAACAAACTAGGGTAAAAGGAATAAAAGATTAGATTAAATCTCCCTACACACAGCAGGACAAAATGACATTAACACCTAATCTCGCAAGCAGGGAACACAGACACAAAACAATGAGGTCAATTCAGATAATGGGAAACACATTAAAACACCGGGGCAAGAACAGGTAGTCCCATTAACACAAACACACACACCATACAAATGCAAATTGACAAGCCTCCCAGAGAACTTCCTGACCCGACAGACCACTTCATACATATTGTAAAAATGCATAATCAAATGTTCCCGCTCGAATTTGGATCCCGATAAAGATCCAGAGCTGATGTGAAAGGATTGAGATCAACGTGGCCAAGCCACTGTTTCGGAGCTGGTTACGTTGGTTCTCCCTGGGTTCCCAGTAATTGTACAATAAAGAAAAACACTTTGAATGTTGCCTTGCGACTTGACTTCTTTGAATGCACTGGTACAAGGGATTTTTCCCTACAACACAAAAAAAAACATTTAGTATCTCCCCCATCTCTTTTGGTTCCATACACAGTCTACCACTCTGGTCTTCAAGAAGACCAATTTTATCCCTCACTATCCTTTTGCTCCTAACATACCTGTAGAAGCTCTTTGGATTTTCCTTCACTCTGTCTGCCAAAGCAACCTCATGTCTTCTTTTAGCCCTCCTGATTTCCCTCTTAAGTAGCTTCTTGCACTTTTTATACTCCTCGAGCATCTGATGTGTTCCTTGCTGCCTGTACATTTCATACAACTCTCTCTTCCTCTTAATCAGTGTTACAATCACCCTCGAGAACCAAGGTTCCTTATTCCTATTTACTTTGCCTTTAATCCTGACAGAAACATACAAACTCTGCACTCTCAAAATTTCTCCTTTGAAGGCCTCCCACTTTCCATTTACATCCTTACCAGAGAACAGCCTGTGCCAATCCACACTTCCCAGATCCCTTCTCATTTCATCAAATTTGGCATTTTTCCAGTTCAGAACTTCAACCCGAGGACCAGATCTATCCTTATCCACGATCAGGTTGAAACTAATGGCATTATGATCACTGGATCCAAAGTGTTCCCTCACACTCACATCCATCACCTGCCCTAACTCATTTCCCAATAGGAGATCCAATATCACATCCTTTCGAGTTGGCACCTCTATATACTGATGTAGAAAATTCTCCTGAACACATTTTACAAACTCTACCCCGTCTAAACCTTTAACAGTATGCGAGTCCCAATCTATATGTGGAAAATTAAAATCCCCTACTATCACAACTTTGTGTTTCTTGCAAGTTGTCAGCTATCTCTCCGCTGATTTGCTCCTCCAATTCTCGCTGACTATTGGGTGGTCTATAATACAAGCCCATTAATGTGGTCATACCTTTCCTGTTTCTCAGCTCCACCCATAGGGCCTCTGTAGACAAGCTCCCTAATCTATCCTGCCTGAGTACCGCTGTAACATTTTCCCTGACCAACAATGCCACCCCCCCCCCACCTTTTATCCCTCTGCCTCTATCCCGCCTGAAACATTGGAACCCTGGAACATTGAGCTGCCAGTCCTGCCCCTCCTGTAGCCAAGTTTCACTAATGGCTATAATGTCATATTTCCACGTGTCTATCCACGCCTTCAGCTCATCTGCCTTCCCCACAATACTCCTGGCATTGAAATCGACACACCTCAAAAAATTATTTCCACCACACTCTACCCTTCCATTTGTGATTTTGCTTGAACTAACCTGTCTTTTTACCCCTGCTCTACTATCTGCTCTGGCACTCTGGTTCCCACCCCCCTGCAAATCTAGTTTAAACGCTCCCCAATAACACTAGCAAATCTCCCTGCAAGTATATTGGTCCCCTTGTAGTTTAGGTGTAACCCGTCTCTCTTGTACAGGTCCCACCTGCCCCAGAAGAGGTCCCAATGATCCAAGAATTGGAAACCCTGCCCCCTGCACCAGTTCCTCAGCCACGTGTTTATCCGCCCAAGCATCCTACTCCTGCCCTCACTGGCATGTGGCTCAGGTAGCAATCCTGAGATTACTTCCCTCGGGGTCCTGCTTTTTAACTTCCTTCCAAGCTCTTTGTACTCACTCTTTCGGACCTCCTCACTCTTCCTTCCCACGTCATCCAATACTGGATTAGAATTTGGGAACAATAGACCAGGATTTTACAATACTGGATCAGAATCTGAGAAAAATAGACTGCAATGTTCCAATACTGGATCAGAATCTGAGAACAGTAGGCTGCAATGGTCCAATAATGGATCAGAATCTGAAAACTATAGGCTGTAATATTCCAATACTGGATTAGAATTTGGGAACAATAGACCAGGATTTTACAATACTGGATCAGAATCTGAGAAAAATAGACTGTAATGTTCCAATACTGGATCAGAATCTGAGAACAGTAGGCTGCAATGGTCCAATAATGGATCAGAATCTGAAAACTATAGGCTGTAATATTCCAAGACTGGATTAGAATTTGGGAACAATAGACCAGGATTTTACAATACTGGATCAGAATCTGAGAAAAATAGACTGCAATGTTCCAATACTGGATCAGAATCTGAGAACAGTAGGCTGCAATGGTCCAATAATGGATCAGAATCTGAAAACTATAGGCTGTAATATTCCAATACTGGATTAGAATCTGGGAACAATAGACCGGGATTTTACAATACTGGATCAGAATCTGAGAAAAATAGACTGGAATGTTCCAATGTTAGATCAGTGTTTGAGAACAATACACTGCAATGTTCGAATAATGGATCGGACTCTGAGAACAATAGACTGTAATGTTCAAATACTGGTTCAGAATCTGAGAAAAATAGACTGCAATGTTCCAATAATGGATCAGACTCGATGAACAATACACTGCAATGTTCGAATAATGGTTCGGAATCTGAGAAAAATAGACTGTAATGTTCAAATACTGGTTCAGAATTTGAGAAAAATAGACTGCAATGTCCCAATAATGGATCAGACTCTATGAAAAATAGACTGTAATGTTCCAACACTGGATCATAATCTGAGAACAATACACTGCAATGTTCAAATAATCGATCGGACTCTGAGAACAAGAGGTTGTAATGTTCCAATCCTGGTTCAGAACCTGAGAAAAATAGACTGCAATTTTCCAATAATGGGTCAGAATCTGAGAACAAAAGACTGTCACGTTCCAATAAAGGATCAGAATTAGAGAACAACACTGTAATGTTCCAATGATTGATCAGAAGCTAAACAATAGACTGTAATGTTCCAATACTGGATCAGAATCTGAAAACAATGGACCGGAATGTTCTAATACAGGGCCAGAATCGGAGAATATTAGACTGTAATGTTCCAATACTGGTCCAAAGTCTGGGAACAATGGAAAGGGATTATCCGATAATGGATGAGATTCTGAGAACAACATACTGTAGTGTTCCAATAATGAATGACAATGTGGGAACAATGGACCGGGATGCTCTAATAATGGATCAGAATCTGAGAAAAATAGACTGCAATTTTCCAATAATGGATCAGAATCCGAGAACAATAGTCCATCATGATCCAATAATGGATGGCAATGTCGGAAAAATGGACCGGGATGTTATAATAAAGGATCAGATTCTGAGAACAATCAACTGCAATGTTCCAATAATGGAGCAGAATCTGAGAACAATAGACTGTAATCTTCCAGCACTGGATCAGAATATGGGAACAATAGAGCGGAAAGTTACAGTACTGGACCAGAATCTGAGAACAATAGATTGTAATGTCCCAATACTGGATCAGAATCTGAGAACAATAGACTGCAATGTTTCAATACTGGATCAGATTCTGAGAGCAATAGACTGTAAAGTTCCAGCACTGGATCAGAATCTGGGAACAATAGACTGGGATGTTACAATACTGCATCAGAATCGGAAACCATTGGACTGCAATGTTCCAATAATGGATCAGAATCTGAGGACAATAAACTGGAATGTTCCAACACTGGATCAAAATCTGAGAACAATACACTGTAATGTTCCATTACTGGATCAGAATCTGAGATCAATCGACTGCATGTTCCAATAATGAATCAGAATCTGAGAACAATACACTCTCATGTTCCAATACTGGATCAGAATCTGAGAACAACAGACCGCAATGTTGCAACAATGGCTCAGAATATGAGATCAATAGACTGCAATGTTTCAGTACTGGAGCAGAATCTGAGAACAAGAGACGGCAATGTTCCAATACTGGTTTGGAATGTGGGAACAATGGAACGGGATTTTACAATACTGGACCAGAAACAGAGAAAAATGGACTGCAATGTTCCAATACTTGATCAGAACCTGGCAACAATAGACTGCAATTTCCAATACTGGATCAGGATCTAAGAACAATACACTGTAATGTTCCATTATGGATCAGAATCTGGGAACAATAGGCTGCAATGTTCCAAAAGCGGATCAGAATCTGAAAACTATAGGCTGTAATATTCCAATACTGGATTAGAATCTGGGAACAATAAACTGGGATTTTACAATACTGGCTCAGAATCTGAGAACAATAGACGGCAATGTTCCAATAAAGGATCAAAATCTGTGAACAACAGACTGCAGAGTTAGAATAATTGAACAGAATCTGAAAACAATAGACAGCAATGTTCCAATAATGGATCAGTATCTGAGATCAATCGACTGCAATGTTCCAATGCTGGATCAGAATCTGAGAACAATAGACTGTAATGTTCCAATACTGGATCAGAATCTGAGAACAATAGACTGCAACGTTCCAATACTGGATCAGAATCTGAGAACAACAGACTGTAATGTTCCAATAAAGGATCAGCATTTGAGAACAACAGACTGTAATGTTCCAATCATTGATCAGAATCTGAACAACAGACTGTAATGTTCCAATCATTGATCAGAATCTGAACAATAGACTGTAATGTTCCAATACTGGATCAGAATCTGAGAAAAGTGGGGCGGGATATTACAATGATGGATCAAAATCTGAGATCAATGAACTGTAAAGTTCCAATACTGGATCAGAATCTGAGAAAAAGAGATTACAATGTTCCAATAAAGGATTAGAATTTGAGAACAACCGACTGTAATGTTCCAATCATTGATCAGAATCTGAACAATAGACTGCAATGTTCCAATACTGGATCAGAATCTGAGAATAATGGACGGGAATATTACAATGATGGATCAGAATCTGAGATCAATAGACTGTAATGTTCCAATAGTGGATCAGAATCTGAGAACAAAAGACGGCAATGTTGCAATACTGGATTGGAATGCGGGAACAATGGACCGGCTGTTCCGAGAATGGATCAGAATCTGAAAACAATAGACTGCAATGTTCAAAGAATGGATTGGAACCTGAGATCAATAGACTGCAAAGTTCCAATACTGCATCAGAATCTGAGAAAAAGAGACTGCAAAGTACAAATACTGGATCAGAATGTGGGAACAATGGTCCGGGTTGTTCCTATTATGGATCAGAATCTGAGAAAAATAGATTGTAATGTTCCAATAAAGGGTCATAATCTGAGACCAATAGACTGCAATGTTAGAATAATTTAACAGAATCCGAAAATAATAGACTGCAATGTTCCAGTACTGGAACAGAATCTGAGAACAATAGACTGTAATGTTCCAATAAAGGATCAAAATTTGAGAACAACACTGTAATGTTCCAATCATTGATCAGAATCTGAACAATAGAATGCAATGTTCCAATACAGGATCAGAATCTGAGAACAATGGACCGGGATATTACAATGATGGATCAGGATCTGAGATCAATAGACTGTAATGTTCCAACTCTAGATCAGAACCTGAGAACAATGCACTGCAATTTTCGAATAATGGATTGGACTCTGAGAACAATAGGCTGTACTGTTCCAATACTGGTTCAGACTCTGAGAAAAATAGACTGCAATTTTCCAATAATGGATTTGAATCTGAGAACAATACACTGTTATGTTCTAATACAGGATCAGAATTTGAGAACAATAGACTGCAATGTTCCAACAATGGATCAGAATTTGAGAACAATAGACTGCAATGTTTCAAAAACTGGATCAGAATCTGCAAACAAGAGACGGCAAGGATCCAATACTGGTTCAGAATCTGATAACAATAGACTGCAATGTTCCAATACTGGATATGAATCTGATAACAATAGAACCATAGAACCATAGAAAATTACAGCTCAGAAACAGGCCTTCTTGTCTGTGCCGAACCATTTTATGCCTAGTCTCACTGACCTGCACTTGGACCATATCCCTCCACACCCCTCTCATCCATGAACCCGTCCAAGTTTTTCTTAAATGTTAAAAGTGACCCTGCATTTACCACGTTATCCGGCAGCTCATTCCACACTCCCACCACTCTCTGCGTGAAGACCGCAATGTTGGAATAATTGAACAGAATCTGAGAATAGTAGGCTGCAATGTTCCAATAACGGACCAGAATGAGGGCTGTTCCTATAATGGATCAGCATCTGAGAAAAATAGACTGCAATGTTCTAATACTTGATGAGAATCTGAGAAGAATAGGCTGTAATGTTCCAATGCTGGATCAGAATCTGAGAACAATGCACTGTAATGTTCCATTATGGATCAGAATCTGGGAACAATAGATTGCAATGGTCTAATACTGGATCAGAAGCTGAAAACAATAGACTGTAATTTTCCAATACTGGTTCAGAATCTGAGATAAAAAGACTGTCATGTTCCAATAATGGATCAGAAGCTGGAAACAATGGACCGGGATGTTCCAATAATGGATAAGATTCTAAGAACAATAGACTGTAATGTTCCAATAATTGTTCAGAATGTGAGAACTATAGGCTGCAATGTTCCAAGAATTGTTCAGAATGTGAGAACTATAGGCTGTAATGTTCCAACACTGGATTAGAATATGAAAACAATAGACTGTAATGTTCCAACAATGAATCAGAATCTGAGAAAAACACACTCTCATGTTCCAATAATCGTTCAGAATCTGAGAACAATAGACTATCATGTTCCAATAATGGATGGCAATGTCGGAAAAATGGACCGGGATGTTCTAATAAAGGATCAGATTCTGAGAACAATCGACTGCAATGTTTCAATACTGGATCAGATTCTGAGAGCAATAGACTGTAAAGTCACAGACCTCCAGTCGGAAAAAAGACCCTTCGACTGCGACCCTCTGTCTCCTGTGGCCAAGATGTGGAGATGCTGGCGTTGGACTGGGGTAAAAACAGTAAGAAGTTTAACAACAACAGGTTAAAGTCCAACAGGTTTATTTGGTAGCAAAAGCCACAAACGCTTTCGGAGCCCTCACCTGAGGAAGGGGCTTGGAGCTCAGAAAGCTTGTGTGGCTTTTGCTACCAAATAAACTGTTGGACTTTAACCTGGTGTTGTTAAACTTCTTCCTGTGGCCAAGCCAGTTCTCTACCCGTCTAGCCACCTCTCCTTGTATCCCATGAACCTTAACCTTCTTAACCAACCTGCCATGAGGGACTTTGTCAAATGCCTTACTGAAATCCATATAGACGACATCCACAGCCCTTCCTTCGTCAACTGTTTTTGTCACTTCCTCAATAAACTCCACCAATTTTGTAAGGCACGACCTCCCTCTTACAAATACTGGATCAGAATCTGAGAACAATAGACTGTAAAGTTGCACTAAAGGATCAGAATCTGAGTAAAATAGACTGCAATGTTCGAATAATGGATCGGACTCTGAGAACAATAGGTTGTAATGTTCCAATCCTGGTTCAGAATCTGGGAACAACAGACTGCAATTTTCCTATAATGGATCAGAATCTGAGAACAATCGACTGTAATGTTCCAATACTGGATCAGAATCTGAGAGCAATCGACTGTAATGTTCTAATTCTGGATTAGAATTTGAGATCAAAAGGCTGCAATGTTCCAATACTGGATCAGAAACTGAGAGCAATAGACTGCAATGTTCCAATACTGGATCAGAATCTGAGAACAATAGACTGTAAAGTTCCATTATGGATCAGAATCTGGGAACAATATCAATGGATGTTCCATTAATGGATCAGAATCTGAGAACAATACACTGTAATGTTCCATTATGGATCAGAATCTGGGAACAATAGACTGTAATTTTCCAATACTGGTTCAGAATCTGAGACAAATAGACTGGAATGTTCCAATAATATATCAGAAGTTGGAAACAATGGACCGGGATGTTCCAATAATGGATAAGATTCTAAGATCCATACACTGCAATGTTCCAATACTGGTTCAGAACCTGAGAACAATAGACTGCAATGTTCCAATAATTGACCAGAATCTGAGAACTATAAGCTGTAATGTTCCAATACGAATTAGAATCTGGGAACAAATTACTGGGATGTTACAATACTTGGATCAGAATCTGAGAACAATCGAATGTAATATTCCAAAACTGCATCAGAATCTGAGAACATTAGACTGCAATGTTCCAATAATGGATCAGAATCTGAAAACTAAAGGTTGTAATGTTCCAATGCTGGATCAGAGTCAGGGAACAATGGACCGGGATGTTCCAATACTGCAGCAGAATCTGAGAACAATACACTGTTATGTTCCAATACAGGATCAGAATCTGAGAACAATAGACTGCAATGTTCCCATAATGTATCAGAATCTGAGAACGATAGACTGGAATGTTCCAATACTGGATCAGGATCTGGGAATAATAGACTGTAATGTTAGAACATAAGAACATAAGAAATAGGAGCAGGAGTCGGCCATCTAGCCCCTCAAGCCTGCTCCGCCATTCAATCAGATCATGGCTGATCTGATAGTGGGTTCAGTTCCACTTACCCGCCCGCTCCCCATAACCCTTCATTCCCTTAATGGTTAAAAATCTATCTATCTGTGACTTAAACACATTTAACGAGGTAGCCACGACTGCTTCATTGGGCAGAGAATTCCAAAGATTCACTGCGCTCTGGGAGAAGAAGTTCCTCCTCAACTCTGTTCTAAATTGACTCCGCCATATTTTGAGGCTAAGCCCCCTAGTTCTTGTTTACATTGTAAGTGGAAATAACCTCGCTTCTTCTCCCCTGTCTAGCCCCTTCATTAACTTTTATGTATCTATAAGATCTCCCCTCAACCTTCTAAACTCTAATGAGTACAGGCCCAGTCTACTCAATCTCTCCTCATAAGCTGACCCCCTCATCTCCGGAATCGACCTGGTGAACCTTCTCTGTACCCCCTCCAAAGCTAATATATCCTTTCTTAAATATGGGGACCAAAACTGTACACAGTACTCTCGGTGCGGCCTCACCAGTACCCTGTACAGTTGCAGCAAGACCTCCCTGCTTTTATACTCCATCCCCTTCGTGATAAAGGCCAACATTCCATTTGCCTTCTTGATTAGCCGCTGCACCTGCAAACTGAGTTTTTGTGATTCATGCACAAGGACCCCCAGGTCCCTCTGCACAGTAGCATGTTGTAGTTTTTCACCGTTTAAATAAGAGTCCATTTTACTATTATTCCTTCCAAAGTGGATAGCCTCACACTTAGCAACGTTATACTCCATCTGCCAGATCCTTGCCCACTGACTTAGCCGATCCAAATCTCTCTGCAGACTCTCTGTGTCCTCCTGCAATTTGCTTTCCCACTCATCTTTGTGTCATCCGCAAACTTTGTTACCCTACACTCGCTCCCCTCCTCTAGATCGTCTATGTATATGTTAAATAGTTGAGGCCCCAGCACTGATCCCTGCGGCACGCCACTCGCCACTGATTGCCAACCGGAAAAGCACCCATTTATTCCGACTCTCTGCCTTCTGTTTGATAGCCAATCCTCAATCCACGCTAACACTTTACCCCCAACTCCGTGTACCTTTATCTTATGCAGCAACCTTTTGTGAGGCACCTTATCGAATGCCTTCTGGAAATCTATTTATACAACATCCACCGGTTCCCCTCTGTTAACTGCACTCGTCGTATCCTCAAAAAATTCCAATAAATTAGTCAAACATGGCTTTCCCTTCAAGAATCCATGCTGCGTCTGCTTGATTGAACCATTCTTTTCCAGGTGTCCTGTTATTTCTTCCTTAATGATAGATTCCAGCATTTTCCCAACTACGGATGTTAAGCTAACCGGCCTGTAGTTACCTGCCTTTTGTCTACCTCCTTTTTTAAACAGTGGCGTTACATTAGCTGTTTTCCAATCAGCTGGCACCTCCCCAGAGCCCAGTGAATTTTGATAAATTACAACTAATGAATTTGCTATTTCTTCTGCCGTTTCTTTTAAAACCCCGGAATGCATTCCATCCGGACCAGGGGACTTGTCTACCTTTAGTTCCATTAGCCTACCCAGCACTACCTCTTTAGTAATAGTGATCGTTTTAAGGTCCTCACCCCCGACAGTCCCGGGTAAGGGCAGAAGGTGTTTTTTGTAGTTTAGTTAGGGCATCATGATCGGCATAGGTTAGGAGGGCCGAAGGGCCTGTTCCTGTGCTGTACTTTCCTTTGTTCTTTGTTGATTATTGATTACCTTGGATGACACCCTCAGGATGTAGTCTCCTTTACTGACAACTTTGCTTACATTATCATCAAAATGGTCTCACGAATGGACCCTGAGGAAGGGTCACACAGACGTGAAACATTGGCTCTATTCTCTCTCCACAGATACTGTCAGACCTGCTGAGATCTCCCAGCATTTTCTGTTTTTGTATTCATTTATTGACTCCATTTGCTTTCATTCCCACGCAGCGTTCTCCTGTTCAGTTGACATGTAAATGTTGAAATGTTCAGCAAACTGCTGGTTAATTCCGGGAAATATTAAGGCAAGTCCCCGAAAAATACATCATTCCTCAATCCATCTCGCGTCAGCTCCCCCATCCTTTACGTCTCTCCTATACATTGCAACAACCCTTTCTTCATCCTCACCAAGAGTATCGTCACCTTGGCTCATTCCTCTGCCAGGTCACAAGCTCCGCATGAAGCCAAGAGCCAGAGACCCAGTTGGGAGCAGCACACTTGTTTATAAAGCGATAATTCACAATACAGGAGACGCTGAGGTTGAGAATTTACCATAATGTGGATGCTCCAGAGCATCATCCTTCTGTTTGGCCTGCTGGATACAGTCATGGGGGAGTAGGGAATTCGAGGGCCGAAGGGCCTGTTCCAGTGCGGTACTTTCCTTTGTTCTTTGTATGTATGTGTGGCATGGTGGCACAATCGTTAGCACTGCTGCCTCACAGTGCCAGAGACCCGTGTTGGATCCCCGGTTTGGGTCACTGCCTGTGCGCAGTCTGCACGTTCTCCCCGTGTCTGCATGGGTTTCCTCCGGGTGCTCCGGTTTCCTCCCACAGACCAGAAGACGTGCTGTTTAGTTGCATTGATCATGCTAAATCCTCCCTCAGTGTACCCGAACAGGTGCCGGAGTGTGAGACCTCAGTAAATGGCCATGGTTTATGTCATAGGCAGACACCATTGCTTCCCTCAGAAAACACACTGATCCACTATCGGTCAAGCTGGAGCCAGTTACTATCCTATTCTCACTGCCATTGGAGTTCCTGGTCGGTGATTGTAACCGATTAAAATATATTTATTCGTGTCACAACCGGGCTTACATTAACACGACAATTAAGTTACTGTGAAAATCCCCTAGTCACCACACTCCGGTTCCTGTTCGGGTACACTGAGGGAAAATTTAGCATGGCCAATGCACCTGACCAGCACGTCTTTCAGACTGTGGGAGAAACCAGAGGAAACCCACGCAGACATGGAGAGAACATGCAAAATCCACACAGGCAGTGACACAAGCCGGGAACCGAACCCGGGTCCCTCGCTCTGTGAGGCAGCAGTACTAACCACTCCGTCACCGCTACACCCTAAATAGATTGGACATAACGTCTGCTATGAGGAGGCTTCCTCCCACCACCTCCTAACTTTGGAGAGAGTGAAGCTGCTTCCCCGCAGCAGAATACCTGGGCTGATGGAACGGCAGTGGTTCCCTCCTGACCAGAGGGACGGCTCACGGGACCACAGACCCGACCAGTGTCTATTGCTGCTGAGGTGTGATGAGGGGTTGCCAGCGATTCGTCTTTGCTGGAATATTATTGTTCAACTTTGTCAATCGGGGTATAGATTACAGTAACGTAGAGGTCATGATGGAGTTGTATAGAGCGTTGGTTTGGCCACAGCTGGAGTACTGTGTGCAGTTCTGGTCGACACATTATAGGAAGGATGTGATTGCACTGGAGGTGGTGCAGAGGAGATTCGCCAAGATGCTGCCTGGGACGGAACATTTAAGGAATGAAGAGAGGTTGGATAGGTTTGGTTTGTTTTCTCTGGAGCAGAGAAGACTGAGAGGTGACCTGATCGAGGTGTACAAGATTATGAAGGACATGGACAGGGTGGAGAGGGAGCAGCTGTTCCCCTGAGCTGAAGGGTCAGTTACGAGGAGGCAAAATTTAAAAATGAGGTGTGGGAGATTCAGGTGGTATATTATGGACAGTCTTATTAAAATTCCAGTTGGTGAGAATAGTCTTATAATCACTTTCATATATAGAACATAGAACAGTACAGCACAGGACAGGCCCTTCGGCCCACAATGTTGTGCCGAGCTTTATCTGAAACCAAGATCATAGAATCATAGAATCCCTGCAGTGCAGAAGGAGGTTATTTGGCCCATCGAGTCCGCACTGACCACATTCCCACCCAGGCCCTATCCCCATAACCCCACATATTTACCCTGCTACCCCCCCTGCTAATTTCTTGTCAATTATCTCTTACAGATGTTGATCGATCAAATTCCAGAAATAATACTCAAGGCAAAACTGCTATCACAATATTCAAGGCAAACCACATGAATTCTGACACTCTTCCACTGCACTGTGGAAATCCAAAATATTCAGAAACAGGGGTGTATTTTGAAACATAAATCTTTCTTGGTTTCTGGAAGGACACTTCAAGTTTTACAACTTCACCCAGCAGAGTGCTAGTCACAGAATATCTCGTCACGCAGCCTGTATCGAGTCACAGAGCAATACAGCATGGAAACAGGCCCTTCGGCCCAAACAGTCCATGCTAACCATGGTGCTCTCCCAGTTGGTTCTAATTGCCCGCGTTCGGTCCATATCCCTCTAATCCTTTCCCTCTATCCAAATGCTTTTTAAATGTTGGTATTGAACTTGCCTCAACCACTTTCTCTGGCAGCTCATTCCATACACACACCACCCTCCATTTGAAGATGTTGCCCCTCAGTTCCCTTTGAAATCTTTCCCCTCTCACCTCTATATATAATCATAGAACTCAGCTCAGTGACTTTCTTTACATCTCCTCCTTCCCTCCCATCTCCCATTTCATTGTCTCTCGCACCTCTTTGAACTCCACTGTTCCAAGATATTAAGATCGTCCAGTTTCGATCAGGAATGGCTGCCTCCCACTTCGGGTAAAACAAAATGTACTAAGGTCCCCTCATTACTGATTAAACCTTTCCAAGTGATAAGAATCTTTTTATCTATGATTCTATGAAAATCCCGCAGAGTATCTGGAGTATTGTGTCCAGTTTTGGTCTCGTTATTTGAGGAAGGATGTGGCTGCATGGAGGCAGTTCAGAGGAGGTTCACCAGATTGATTCTGGGGATGAGAGGATTGACGTATGAGGAGAGATTAATTACTTTGGGCTTGTACTCACTGGAGTTCAGAGGGATGAGAGGGGATCTGATGGAGGTATATAAAATTTTAAAAGGGATTGATAAAGTAAATGTAGACCAAATGTTTCCTCTTATGGGGCAATCTCGAACAAGAGGTCACAGGTATAGGTTGAGAGGCAGTAGATTTAACACTGAGATGAGGAGGAACTACTTCTCGCAGAGGGTGGTGAGTTTGTGGAACTCGCTGCCCCAGAGCGCGGTGGAGTCTGAATCATTGAATGGTTTCAAGAAGGAGATAGATATATTTCTAATAAAAAAGGGATAAGGGGATATGGGGAACAGGTGGGGAGGTGGATTTGAGACCAGGGAGAGATCAGCCATGATCTGATTGAATGACGGATCAGGCTCGAAGGGCTGAATTTGCCGACTTCTGCTCTTAATTCCTATGTTCCTATGTTATCGAGTCATTGAGGTTTACAGCATGGAAACAGGCCCTTCGGCCCAACGTGTCCGTGCCGCCCAGTTTTTACCTTTAAGCTCGTCCCAATTGCCCGCATTTGGCCCATGTCTGTCTATACCCATCGTACCCATGTAACTGACTAAACGCTTTTTAAAATACAAAATTGTACCCCCCTCTCCTACAGCCTCTGGCAGCTTGTTCCAGACATTCACCACACTTTATGTGAAAGAATTCCCCCTCTGGACCCTTTTGAATCTTTATTTTGAGGATTCTGTATTCTGCATCTGTTTTCACAGTGGAACACGTCATTTCCATAGCAGGAACAGAGGATAACCAATGGACTTACTCATAAGAGCAAGGAGCTCTCAATAGCTGGAGTGGAAGTATAAGTATAAGTCGAGGGATTTAAACCATATAACATCGCCAAAACTTAAAGCCGACTTTAGTGCTCTGAAATAGATAACTGCTGATATAGTAAATGTGCTGTTTTTATCAGTGTCACAAGTAGGCTTACATTACCACTGCAATGTAGTTACTGTGAAAATCCCCTAGTCCCCACACTCCAGTGCCTGTTTGGGTACACAGAGGGAGAATTTAACATGGCCAACGCACCTAACCAGCACGTCTTTCAGACTGTGGGAGAAAACGGGGGCAGCCGGAGGAAACCCATGCAGACACGAAGAGAACATGCAGACTCTGCACAGACAGTGATCCAAGCCAGGAATCGAACCCGGGTCCCTGGAACTGTGAGGTAGCAGTGCTAACCACTGTACCACCGTGCTGCCCATTTTAGTTCACCACTCAAAGAACAAAGGAACAGGCCCTTCGGCCCTCCAAGCCTGCGCCGATCATAATGCCTGCCTAAACTAAAACCGTATGCACTTACAGAATCCGTATCCTTCCATTCCCATTCTATTCATGTATTCATCTAGATGCCGCTTAAATGCCGCTATCGTACCTGCTCCCACCACCTCCTCGGGCAGAGCGTTCCAGCCATTCACCACCCTCTGTGTAAAAAACTTGCCTCACAGATCTCCTCTGATCTTTTTCCCACGCACCTTTAATCTATGTCCCCTAGTACTTGACTTTTCTACCCTAGGAAAGAGCCTCTGACTATCCACTCTGTCTATGCCACTCTTGGACAAGGTGTGGAGACAATATTTACAAATCACTGCAGCTTGTAGGGAGATTGAACTCACATCATTGGCAGTATACTGAATCACACCCTTGTCATGTAGGCAAGTGAGTTAACCGCCCTACACGATGGGGCCAGTTGATGTCATAGATTTGGATTACAACAATCCCATAGCGTGCAGCACAAAGAGTCGAGGTGTCCGATTGTGGCTCAGGTTGTCAGCCTGGATTGGATAGATAATTCGTCAGCAGGCATGGAACAGTGAGTCGGGATACTAAAGCACATTCAGGCTGGTTGGCTGTAACTTATGAAATATTGCAAAAATTTGTATTGGGGATGTAGGTGTTTATGTTTTTTTTATTATTTGTTCGTGGTACATGGGCGTCGCTGGCTGGGCCAACATTTATTGTCCATCCCTACTTGCTCGAGGGCAGTTGAGAGTCCACGACATTGCTGCAGCTCTGGAGTCACATGTGAGCCAGACCGGGTGGGCACGGCAGATTTCCTTCCCTGAAGGACATTCGTGAACCAGATGGGCTTTTCCGACAGTCGATGGTCATCAGTAGATTCGTAATTCCACATATTTTTTATTGCATTCAAATTCCATCGTCTGTCGTGGCGGGATTCGAACCCGGGTCCCTGGAACATGAGCTGAGTTTCTGGATTAATAGTCTGGCGATAATACCACTCGGCCAATATATGTCAACAAAATAACTGAAGATGCTGGGAGTAAGCTACCAGATTTCCAATATGATTCTAAACTAATTGTGAATTAAAGCTATGAGGAGGATTCAAAGGGGCTGCACAGAGATAGAGACAAAATAACAGAATGGGGAACAAGTTGGCAGATGGAGGAATGAATTAAATTATTTAATTTTGTGATGATTTGTTTTGATTTGATTTTATTCTTGTCACATGTATTAGTATACAGTGAAAGGTATTGTTTCTTCCACGCTATACAGACAATGTATATTGCACAGTGGTGAGCAGCACAATGGCATGGTGGTTAGCACTGCTGCATCACAGCTCCAGAGAACTGGGTTTGATTCCCGGCTTGGGCCACTGTCTGTGTGGAGTTTTCACATTCTCCCTGTGTCTGCTTGGGTTTCCTCCAGGTCTGGTTTCCTCCCACAATCCAAAGGTGTGCGGGTTAGGTGCATTGGCAATGATAAATTGCCCCTTAGTGTCCTGCGATATGTCCGTTAGAGGGATTAGCAGGGTAAATATTTGGGACTATGGGGATAGGACCCGGGTGGGATTGTTGTCAATGCAGACTCGATGGGCCGAATGGCCTCTTTCTTCACTGTGGGGTTTCTATGATAAGAGGTTTAACAACACCAGGTTAAAGTCCAACAGGTTTATTTGGTAGCAAAAGCCACACAAGCTTTCGGAGCTCTAAGCTCCTTCTTCAGGTGAGTGGGAATTATGTTCACAAACAGAGCATATAAAGACACAGACTCAATTTACATGAATAATGGTTGGAATGCGAATACTTACAACTAATCAAGTCTTTAAGAAACAAAACAATGTGAGTGGAGAGAGCATCAAGACAGGCTAAAAAGATATGTATTGTCTCCAGACAAGACAGCCAGTGAAACTCTGCAGGTCCACGCAACTGTGGGAGTTACAAATAGTGTGAAATGAACCCAATATCCCGGTTGAGGCCGTCCTCGTGTGTGCGGAACTTGGCTATCAGTTTCTGCTCAGCGACTCTGCGCTGTCGTGTGTTGCGAAGGCCGCCTTGGAGAACGCTTACCCGAATATCAGAGGCCGAATGCCCGTGACCGCTGAAGTGCTCCCCAACAGGAAGAGAACAGTCTTCCTGGTGATTGTCGAGCGGTGTTCATTCATCCGTTGTCGCAGCGTCTGCATAGTTTCCCCAATGTACCATGCCTCGGGACATCCTTTCTTGCAGCGTATCAGGTAGACAACGTTGGCCGAATTGCAAGAGTATGTACCGTGTACCTGGTGGATGGTGTTCTCACGTGAGATGATGGCATCTGTGTCGATGATCCGGCACGTCTTGCAGAGGTTGCTGTGGCAGGGTTGTGTGGTGTCGTGGTCACTGTTCTCCTGAAGGCTGGGTAGTTTGCTGCGGACAATCGTCTGTTTGAGTTGTGCGGTTGTTTGAAGGCAAGAAGTGGGGGTGTGGGGATGGCCTTGGCGAGATGTTCGTTTTCATCAATGACATGTTGAAGGCTCCGGAGGAGATGCCATAGCTTCTCCGCTCCGGGGAAGTACTGGACAACGAAGGGTTCTCTGTCCAGTGTCCCGTGTTTGTCTTCTGAGGAGGTCGGTGCGGTTTTTCGCTGTGGCACGTCGGAACTGTTGATCAATGAGTCTAGCGCCATATCCTGTTCTTATGAGGGCATCTTTCAGCGTCTGGAGGTGTCTGTTGCGATCCTCCTCATCCGAGCAGATCCTGTGTATACGGAGGGCTTGTCCATAGGGGATGGCTTCTTTAACGTGTTTAGGGTGGAAGCTGGAGAAGTGGAGCATCGTGAGGTTATCCGTGGGCTTGCGGTACAGTGAGGTGCTGAGGTGACCGTCCTTAATGGAGATGCGTGTGTCCAAGAATGCAACCGATTCCGGAGAGTCATCTATGGTGAGCCTGATGGTGGGATGGAACTTGTTGATGTCATCATAGAGTTGTTTCAGTGATTGTTCACCATGAGTCCAAAGGAAGAAAATGTCATCGATGTATCTAGTGTATAGCATCGGTTGAAGATCCCGTGCGGTGAAGAAGTCTTGTTCGAACCTGTGCATGAAGATGTTGGCATAGTGAGGTGCGAATTTGGTCCCCATGGCTGTTCCGTGTGTCTGGATGAAGAACT
Organism: Mustelus asterias; assembly: GCF_964213995.1. NCBI lineage: Eukaryota > Metazoa > Chordata > Chondrichthyes > Carcharhiniformes > Triakidae > Mustelus > Mustelus asterias. The sequence continues at coordinate 218,718 of NW_027590629.1, forward strand.
GGTTGTTGAAGGTGAAGATATTGTGGTCCAGGATGAAGCGGATGAGATGTAAAATTGCATCTGGAAACTGGCAATTGTTGGCGCTGAGCACTGAGGCCGTTGCAGCAATGCCATCGTCATGGGGGATGCTGGTGTAGAGTGCCGAGACATCCATTGTGACGAGGAGCGCTCCTGGTTCAACTGCTCCATGTGTGCCGAGTTTCTGTAGGACGTCCGTCGTGTCGTGACAAAAGCTGGGGGTTCTTTGTACAATGGGTTTCAGGATGCCCTTGACATAGCCGGAGAGGTTCTCGCACAGGGTCCCATTGCCCGATACGATGGGACGGCCGGGTGTGTTTGCCTTGTGTATCTTCGGGAGGCAGTAGAGATCTCCAACGCGGGGAGTACGTGGGATGAGAGCACGGAGGGTGTTCTGAAGGTCCGGATCAAAGGTCTTGATCAGAGTGTTGAGTTGACGGGTGTGTTCTTTGGTCGGATCTGTGGGTAACTGTCTGTAGTGTTCCTCGTTGTTCAGTTGTCGGTACACTTCTTTGCAGTAATCCGTTCTGTTCAGTATGACGATGGCCCCTCCTTTGTCTGCTGGTTTGATGACAATGTTGCGGTTGGTCTTGAGAGCGTGGATGGCGTTGCGTTGTGCTTGGGTGATGTTCGGCGCTGTCTTGTGAGTGCGGCTGATGAATTTGGTGTTGACGCACCTCCTGATAGATTGGGCATACATGTCAAGTCGAGGGCAGCGGCCTTCCGGAGGAGTCCAATTCGACTCTTTCCTCTTCGGATGCACTGCGATTCTCTCTGTCGGCTGTTCCCGTTCATCGGCTGTCTCATTGTCTTCGTTGTTGGCCTCTTGGGGTTTGTGGAAGAACTCCCTCAGCCTCATTCGCCTGATGAATTCCTCTGTGTCTGCTGCGAGACTGATGGGGTCTATTTTGGTGGTGGGGCAAAAATTAAGCCCTCGGCTGAGAACTTCGATTTCATCTGGTTGAAGTGTGTAGTCGGACAAGTTGACAATGGACTTCCCTGTAGTGGTAGTGTTTTCTACTGTGGTACCGGGGGAGGCTTGGTTGCTGCTGGTGGTGATGCCGAGTTTCTCGAGAACACCATCCACCAGGTACACGGTACATACTCTTGCAATTCGGCCAACGTTGTCTACCTGATACGCTGCAAGAAAGGATATCCCGAGGCATGGTACATTGGGGAAACTATGCAGACGCTGCGACAACGGATGAATGAACACCGCTCGACAATCACCAGGAAGACTGTTCTCTTCCTGTTGGGGAGCACTTCAGCGGTCACGGGCATTCGGCCTCTGATATTCGGGTAAGCGTTCTCCAAGGCGGCCTTCGCGACACACGACAGCGCAGAGTCGCTGAGCAGAAACTGATAGCCAAGTTCCGCACACACGAGGACGGCCTCAACCGGGATATTGGATTCATGTCACACAATTTGTAACTCCCACAGTTGCGTGGACCTGCAGAGTTTCACTGGCTGTCTTGTCTGGAGACAATACACATCTTTTTAGCCTGTCTTGATGCTCTCTCCACTCACATTGTTTTGCTTCTTAAAGACTTGATTAGTTGTAAGTATTCGCATTCCAACCATTATTCATGTAAATTGAGTTTGTGTCTTTATAAGCTCTGTTTGTGAACATAATTCCCACTCACCTGAAGAAGGGGCTTAGAGCTCCGAAAGCTTGTGTGGCTTTTGCTACCAAATAAACCTGTTGGACTTTAACCTGGTGTTGTTAAACTTCTTACTGTGTTTACCCCAGTCCCACGCCGGCATCTCCACATCAGGGTTTCTATGATTCCAGGGAAAGGAGAGGGTGCTGAATGTTACAGTCATATCTAGGGTGGAGAGAAAGGTCAACTTAATGCGGGGTAGGTCCATTCAAAAGTCTGATGGCAGCAAGGAAGAGGCTGTTCTTGAGTTGGTTGGTACATGACCTCAGACGGAGGTCACCTGGTGGAAGAAGGTGGGAGGGAGAATGCCCGGTGTGTGTGGGGTCCTTGATTATGCCGGCTGCTTTTCCGAGGCAGCGGGAAGTGGAGACAGAGTCAATGGATGGAAGGTGTGGATAGAGATGCGCAAAGAGACATATTTAGAATGTATATCTCTGTGAATGGAAAAGTACTGAAGGACTACAATCGATATGTCGATATATTATCCTGTGAATAGGGAGTCACTGAAATTCTGTATCTCGAGTGTAGATGTTTCCCTGTGGGTGGAGAGGCTGTTAGGGTGCAGGGCACTAATCAAGAAAGGTTGTCTTTAATAAAAATGTTAGTTTAAAAGTTTATTTATTAGTGTCACAAGTAGGCTTATATTAACATTGCAATGAAGTTACTGTGACATCTTAGCGTTCAACTGAACTCAACCGTCCAATCTGCTTTGAGCTCAGCTCAAGTCATGTCATGGAATGTAAAGCTGTATAAACTCGATCCGCTTGAAGCCAATGCAAAAACGGAACTGAACCACTGGATTCCATTCAACCCAAAATAATGCAACATTTAACAAGGCAAAACCATCATGTGGCCACCGGGATTTACTGGATGGTTTCAGAATGAGAAATGAGAAGGGAGCCTGACGGACAAAGCATCGTCATGAATATCTCCCGTGCTATGTTTTTTTTAGCTCCCATGTTTCACGGAATGGCGATGTTTAAAATGAGAAGGAATGTCTTTTTTTATTCCGCACGATATTATAAATAAGAGATTTTTCGGCCAGATTCCCCCGTTAAAACAGCAATGTCATGATGCTAATTTGCTGTCAACTCAATGATGTGATGCACAGTGTAATTTTTCAGGAATGAATCTTCTGTTTTCTGTTGAGGAACTAGTATACCTTACAATGAGGCTGCTTGAAATATTCAAATCCTGAAATAAAATGCAGTTTCCACGACAGTTTAGCTCATTGTTCTTCAAAGACTTTTACAAAAAGAAGTTTCAACAAATGCCGGAGGTCGAATGTCTCCTTCAGCTTTTAAAAATGTTGATAGTTTACAATCGCACTCCGGTCTTCATTTCTCAGAAGGTGATGCTGCTCTAGTTGCTTCATGTGATATTCAGCTGCAATGAAGCTCGCAGGAAGTGAGTTGATGTCCTCTACAATGATGTCTTCGGTGTTACTGCTTATGCAACTACTGGATTGATGTTACATCAAGTGCTGAAGCAGATTCTAAGCGCAAACAACAACCACGTCCCGAAAGACCAGCCAGGAAAGAACGTGTTTGTCTGGGGAGGAAAACAGAAATAATGTTTCAAATTCACTTCTGTGTTAAACATCAAATCACAGAATCCCTGGAGTGCAGAAGGAGGCTATTCGGCCCATCAAGTCTGCACCGACCACAATCCCACCCAGGCCATATTCCCATAACCCCACATATCCCTGCTAATTCTCCTGACACTAGGGTCAATTTAGCATGGCCAATCAACCTAACCCACACATCTTTGGACTGTGGGAGGAAACCGGAGCACCCGGAGGAAACCCACGCAGACACAGGGAGAATGCGCCAACTCCACACAGTTAGTGACGCGAGACCAGAATTGAACCCGGGTCCCTGGTGCTGTGAAGCAGCAGTGCTAACCACTGTGCCACCGTGCCGCCCCAGATAGTCCACATCTTTTCCCGAAGGTAGGGGACTCCAAAAGTAGAGGACATAGCTTTAAGGTGAGAGGGGAGAGATGCAAAAAGGCCCAGAGGGACAATTTTTTCACACAGAGGGCGGTGAATGTCTGGAAGAAGCTGCCAGAGGCAGTAGCAGAGGCGGATACAATTTTGTCTTTTAAGAAGCATTCAGACAGTTACATGGGTAAGGTGGGTAGAGAGGGATATGGGCCAAATGCAGGCAATTGGGAGTAGCTCAGTGTTAAAAAAAGGTGGCATGGACCAGTTGGGCTGAAGGGCCTGTTTCCATGCTGTAAACCTCTCTGACTCTATGACATGGGGGACAACGGTCAGACTCCGCACAGACAGTAACCCAAGCCGGGAAGCGAACCCTGGTCTCTGGCGCTGTGAGGGAGCAGCACTAACCACTGTGTCACCTAGTCTCAGACTATCTGATCTTATTATTGTTGGGTAAACAAATATATATATATATATAGAGAGAGAGAATATAATGAATGATATGAATGAAAAGAGTTTCCACAGCTGGAATCGTGATCTGTGTGGATGAGCAATCCAAATTAAGATGATTTGCAGAGATACAATTTAAAATTCACTTTGTTATATGACTGCATCATATAACCACGATTTTGCAAATTACGGGTCTGTGTGAATTATGGAAAAAGCTATTCGATTTCCCATTCATCTGGTTTTCTTGTCGAATTACCTTTCTTTTTACTGAGTTACCTTTTAGATCAACACTAAATCTCAGATCCTGGCAACAAGAAGGTCATTTATTCTTGTTTTCTTTTGAATATTAATGTCTCAAACGGATAAGTAGCGACCGTTTGGTAAATAAGACAACTGCAAATGACTTGCTGGGACTGAAAGGGCTTCACAAAATTGATGTGAGCTTAATTTTCAGCTTATCTGGATTTGATTTGATTTATTATTGCCACATTTATTAATATATAATGAAAAGTATTGTTTCTTGCGCGCTATACAGACAAAACATAGAGAAGGAAAGGAGAGAGTGCAGAATGTAGTGTCACACTCATAGCTAGGGTGCAGAGAAAGATCAACGAAATGCGAGGTAAGTCAATTCAAAAGTCTGACGGCAGCAGAGAAGAAGCTGTTCTTTCGTCGATTGGTACGTGACCTCAGATTTTTGTACCTTTTTCCCGAAGAAAGAAGGTGGAAGAGAGAATGTCCCGGGTACGTGGAGTCCTTAATAATGCTGGATGCGTTGCCGAGACAGCGGGAAGTATAGACAGAGTCAATGGATGCGAGGCTGGTTTGCGTGATGGATTGGGCTACATTCAAAACCTTTTGTAGTTCCTTACAGTCTGGGGCAGAGCAGGAGACATACCAAGCTGTGACCCAACCAGAAAGAATGCATCTGTAAAAGTTACTGAGATTCGTAGCTGACATGCCAAATTTCCTCAGTCTTCTGAGAAAGTAAGAGGCGTTGGTGGGCTTTCTGAACTATAGTGTCAGCATGTGGGGATCAGGACAGGTTGTTGGTGTTCTGGACAACTAAAAACTTGAAGTTCTCGACCCTTTCTACTTCGTCCCCATTGATGTAGACAGGGGCATGTTCTCCTTTACGCTTCCTGAAGTCGATGACAATCTCCTTCATTTTGCTGACATTGAGGGAGGGATGACTGTGGCTGCACCAGTTCACCAGATTCCCGATCTCATTCCTGTACTCTGTCTCGTCATTGTTTGAGATAAGTTTATTTATTATTGTCACATGTAGGCTTACATTCGCACAGCAATGACGTTGTGAAAATCCCATAGTCGCCACACTCCGGCACCTGTTCGAGTACAAAGAACAGTACAGCACAGGAAACAGTCCCTTCGGCCCTCCAAGCCTGTGCCGCTCCTTGGTCCAACTAGACCATTCGTTTGTATCCCTCCATTCCCAGGCTGCTCATGTGAATATCCAGGTAAGTCTTAAACGATGTCAGCGTGCCTGCCTCCACCACCCTACTTGGCAGCGCATTCGAGGCCCCCACCACCCTCTGTGTAAAAAACGTCCCTCTGATATCTGAGTTATACCTCGCCGCTCTCACCTTGAGCCCGTGACCCCTCGCGATCGTCACCTCCGACCTGGGAAAAAGCTTCCCACTGTTCACCCTATCTATACCCTTCATAATTTTGTACACCTCTATTAGGTCGCCCCTCATTCTCCGTCTTTCCAGGGAGAACAAGCCCAGTTTACCAAATCTCCCCTCATATCTAAGACCCTCCATACCAGGCAACATCCTGGCAAACCTTCTCTGCACTCTCTCCAAAGCCTCCACGTCCTTCTGGTAGTGCGGGGACCAGAACTGGATGCAGTACTCCAAATGTGGACTAACCAGCGTTCTGTACAACTGCCACATCAGACTCCAGCTTTTATACTCCATACCCCGTCCTATCAAGGAAAGCATACCATATTCCTTCTTCACCACCTTCTCCAAATCTACTGCCACCTTCAAGGATTTGGGGACTTGCACACCGAGGTCCCTCTGTGTTTCTATACTCTTGATGGCTCTGCCATTTATTTTATACGTCCCCCTACATTTGTTCTTCCACTGAGGGACAATTTTGCATGGCCAATGCATCTAACCAGCACGTCGGTCGGACTGTGGGAGGAAACCAGAGCACCCGGAGGAAACCCATGGAGACACAGACATGGGGACAACGCGGCACGGTGGCACAGTGGTTAGCAGTGCCGTCTCACAGCACCAGGGACCCGTGTTCAATTCCAGCCTTGGGTCACTCTCTGTGCGGAGTCTGCATGTTCTCCCCCTGTCTGTATGGGTTGCCTCCGGGTGTTCCGCTTTCCTCCCACACGCCAAAGATGTCTGGGTTACGTGGATTGGCCATGCTAAATTACCCCTGAGTGTCAGGAGGATTAGCAGAATAGATATGTGGGGTTGCGGGGACAGGGTCTGTGTGGGATTGTGGTCGGTGCAGATGTGATGGGCTGCATGGCCTCCTTCTGCTGTGTAGGGATTCTATGACTATTCTATATCAACATGCAGATTCAGCACAGACATTGACCCAAGCCAGGAATCAAACCCAGGTCCCTGGCGCTGTGATGCAGCACTGCTAACCACTATGGGATAGCAGCATTTGATGCACAGTTTGTGATAAATCTTTTAGAATGTGATTTATTGTTTACTGTATCAGACAGGTTCTGATTACATTGCAAGGTCTCAAGCGCCAGTGAATGACTGGGCCATACGGTGACACAATGGTTAGCACTACTGCCTCACAGCACAGGAACCCGGGTTCAATTCCCAACTTGGGTCACTGTCTGTGTGATGTCTGCACGTTCTCCCCGTGTCTGCGTGGGTTTCCTCCGGGTGCCCCAGCGTCCTCCCACACTCCAAAGATGTGCGGGTTAGGTGGATTGGCCATGCCTAAATTCCCCCTAAGTGCCAGGGGGCACTAGCAAGGGTAAATAGGGATTACCGGCATGGGGGCTGGGTGGGTTTGTGGTCAGTGCAGGCGTGAAGGGCCGAATAGACACCTTCTGCACTGCAATCGGTACGTCTTTCATACTGTGGGAGGAAACCGGAGCACCCGGACAAAACACACGCTGATAGGGGGAGAACATGCAAACTCCACACAGTGACCCAAGCCGGGAATCGAACCTGGGTCCCTGGCGCTGTGAGGTAGCAGTGCTGACAACTGTGCTGCCCCAATGAAGTCCCCAGTGATTTTGCACTCTATGTTTCAAGTATTCTCAAGCTTGAAACAAACTGAGTGAATTATTTTAGCGCTTAATCAATCACCTCACGAATTTATTGGAGGAGATGAATGGCAAAAAGTTCAATGAAGTTTGTTACCCTCACTGTAATATTTAGGGACATATCCTGATAGAGAACAAAGAGATTTATGTTAAAGTTTGCAGGAAATGATGTTGAAACGAACAATATTTGTGCATTGAGAGGCGTTCAGGTCTTCACATTTAAATATTAACTTTGGTCTTTCAAGAAAACATGTACCCGGATCATTCCAATGCAGATAAGATGCTCTGTCAGAGAGTCGGTGCAGACTCGATGGGCCGTAGGGCCTCCTTCTGCACTGCCGTGGGTTCGATGGTTCACGGCAATGCTGTGATCTTGGAATTCAGCATGTATAATGCACTCTTTTTTGATACATCTCTTAGATTGTGACTCGCTTTTGCCAAGTGAATATGTGCTGGTCACATTGTTGTCTTTTCATACTCCAGTACCAGTCAATTAAAGGAAACTGTGTAGTTTACAGAGATTCTGATGCCGTTTATATTTCTTCACTGTCTGTCTGAATGTTGTATAATCAATATTGTGTAATCAGTATTGTGTAAGCAACGTTGTGTAATCAATATTGTGCAATAAATATTGTACAATCAGTATTGTGTAATTAATGTTGTGTAATCAAAGTTGTGTAATCAATGTTGTGGAATCAATATTGTGTAATCAAAGTTGTGTCATCAATATTCTGAATATTCCGGGGTACAAGTGTTTTAGGCGAGACAGAGGAGGGACCAAAAGAGGTGGGGGAGTAGCAGTATTAGTTGGCGAGCGTATTACAGCGGTGCAGAGGGAGGACAATTCAGAGGTGTCGTGTAACGAGTCACTGTGGGTGGAGCTCAGAAACAGGAAGGGAGCTGTCAATATGTTGGGGGTATACTACAGGCCCCCCAACAGCTCAAGGGAAGTGGAAGAACGGATTTGTCAGGAGATAATGGATAGGTGCAGGAAAAATAGGGTTGTTGTAGTGGGAGACTTCAATTTCCCTGGTATAGACTGGAAATCGCGTAGGGCTGGGAGTCTGAATGGGGAGGAATTTGTAAAATGTGTACAGGAAGGTTCTTTGGAACAATATGTAGATAGCCCGACTAGAGAGGGGCTATACTGGACCTAGTAACGGGGAATGAGCCCGGTCAGGTCTTCAAAGTTTCGGTAGGGGAACATGTGGCAAAAATAACCACAATTCTGTTAGCTTTAGGATAGTGATGGAAAAGGATGAGTGGTGTCCCAAGGGTAAGGTGTTGGAATGGGGGAAGGCTAACTTAAGTGGGATTAGGCAGAAATTGGCAGCTGTTGATTGGGAGAGGCTGTTTGAGGGTAAATCCACATCTGGCATGTGGGCGTCTTTTAAGGAACATTTGATAGGGCTGCAGGATAGGCATGTGCCTGTAAAAAAGAAGGATAGGAAAGGTAGGAATCGAGAACCATGGATAACCAGGGAAATTGAGGGATTGGTGAAAAAGAAAAGAGAGGCGTACGTTAGGTCCAGGCAGCTAAAAACAGAGGGAGCTCCGGAGAAATACAAAGTCGGAAAGAACTCAAACGAGGAATTAGAAGGGCAAAAAGGGGTCACGAAATGTCATGGCAGACAGGATTAAGGAGAATCCCAAGGCATTTTATTCATACGTTAGGAACAAAAGAGTTGTCAGGGAAAAAATCGGACCTCTCAGGGACAAAAGTGGGGAATTATGCTTCAGAGCCCAAAGAAGTAGGGGAGATCCTAAATGAATACTTTGCACCTGCATTCGCAAAGGAGAGGGATGTGTTGACTGGGAGTGTCTCGGAGGGGAGTGTTGACCCATTAGAGAAAATCTCCATTACAAGGGAGGAATATAAAGACTGACAAATCCCCAGGGCCTGATGGAATCTATCCAAGGCTGCTCATGGAGACGAAAGATGAAATCGCTGGGCCTCTGACGCAAATCTTTGTCTCGTCACTGGACACAGGTGAGGTCCCAGAGGATTGGAGGATAGCTGATGTGGTCCCGTTATTTAAGAAGGGTAGGAAGGATAACCCGGGAAATTATAGGTCGGTGAGCTTGACGTCTGTGGTAGGGAAGTTGTTGGAGAGGATTCTTAGAGATAGGATGTATGCGCATTTAGAAAGGAATAAACTCCTTAACGATATTCAGCATGGTTTTGTGAGAGGGAGGTCATGCCTCACTAACCTGGTGGAGGTTTTTGAAGAAGTGACGAGAATGGTTGACGAGGAAAGGGCCGTGGATGTCGTCTCTATGGACTTTAGTAAAGCGTTTGACAAAGTCCCTCATAGTAGGTTGGTGCAAAAGGTTGGATCTCATGGGATAAAGGGGGAGGTGGCTAGATGGGTGGAGAACTGGCTTGGTCACAGAAGACAGAGGGTGGTAGTGGAAGTGTCTTTTTCCGGCTGGATGCCTGTGACGAGTGGTGTTCCGCAGGGCTCTGTATTGGGACCTCTGCTATTTGTGTTATATACATAAACGATCTGGAAGAAGGTGTAACTGGGGTGATCAGTAACTTTGCGGACAACACGAAAATGGCTGGACTTGCAGATAGTGAGGAACATTGTCAGATGCTACAGAAGGATATAGATAGGCTTGAAATTTGGGCAAAGAAATGGCAGATAGAGTTCAATCCAGATGAATGCGAAGTGATGCATTTTGGTAGAACTAACGTAGGGAGGAGCTATACGATAAATGGCAGAACAATAAAGGGTGTAGATACGCAGAGGGACCTGGGTGTGCAAGTCCACAGATCCTTGAAGGTGACGTCACAGGTGGAGAAGGTAGTGAATAAGGCATATGGCTTGCTTGCCTTCATAGGATGGGGCATAGAGTATAAAAGTTGGGGTCTAATGTTGCAGTTGTATAGAACGTTGGTTCGGCCGCATTTGGAATACTGCACCCAGTTCTGGTCGCCACACTACCAGAAGGACGTGGAGGCTTTAGAGAGAGTGCAGAGGAGGTTGACCAGGATGTTGCCTGGTATGGAAGGGCTTAGTTATGAGGAGAAATTGGGTAAACTGGGGTTGTTCGCATTGGAAAGACGGAGGATGAGAGGTAACCTAATCGAGGTGTATAAAATTATGAAAGGCATAGATAGGGTGAACGGTGGGAAGCTTTTTCCCAGGCCGGTGGTGACGTTCACGAGGGGTCATAGGTTCAAGATGAGGCG